>NC_050068.2:149967560-150249063 GCF_009764565.3 Dermochelys coriacea
AGTGGATCTCTTGTGTGGACTGGTCCAGGCTGAGGTTGATGGTGGGATGGAAATTGTTGAAATCATGGTGGAATTCCTCAAGGGCTTCTTTTCCATGGGTCCAGATGATGAAGATGTCATCAATGTAGAGCAAGTAGAGTAGGGGCATTAGGGGATGAGAGCTGAGGAATCAGCCATAAAAATATTGGCAAACTGTGGGGCCATTCGGGTACCCATAGCAGTGCCAATGATTTGAAGGTATACAGTGTCCCCAAATATAAAATAGTTATGGATGAGGACAAAGTCACAAAGTTCAGCCACCAGGTTTGCCGTGACCTTATCAGGGATACTGTTGCTGACGGCTTGTAGTCCATCTTTGTGTGGAATGTTGGTGTAGAGGGCTTCTACAGCCATAGTGGCTAGGATGGCATTTTCAGGATGGATGGATTGTAGTTTCCTCAGGAAGTCAGTGGTGTCTCGAAGATAACTGGGAGTAGGGCCTGAGGAGGGAGTCTACATTGCAGACAATCCTGCTGTCAGGGTGCCAGTGCCTGAGATGATGGGGTGTCCAGGATTTCCAGGTTTATGGATCTTGGGTAGCAGATAGAATACCCCTGATCAGGGTTCTGTGTGAAATTTGTTCTTGTGCTTTTTCAGGAGTTTCTTGAGCAGATGGTGTAGTTTCCTTTGGTAACCCTCAGTGGGATCAAAGGGTAATGGCTTGTAGAAAGTGGTGTTGGAGAGCTGCCTAGCAGCGTCTTGTTCATATTCTGACCTATTCATGATGATGACAGCACCTCCTTTGTCAGCCTTTTTGATTATGATGTCAGAGTTGTTTCTGAGGCTGTGGATGGCATTGTGTTCTGCACGGCTGAGGTTATGGGGCAAGTGATGTTGTTTTTCCACAATTTCAGCCCGTGCACGTCCGCGGAAGCACTCTATGTAGAAGCCCAGGCTGCTGTTTCGACCTTCAGGAGGAGTCCACCCAGAATCCTTCTTTTTGTAGTCTTGGTAGGAAGGTCTCTGTGAGTTAGTATGTTGTTCAGAGGGGTGTTGAAAATATTCCTTGAGTCAGAGACATCAAAAATAGGATTCTAGGTCACCACAGAACTGTATCATGTTCGTGGGGGTGGAGGGGCAGAAGGAGAAGCCCCGAGATAGGACAGATTCTTCTGCTGGGCTAAGAGTAGAGTTGGACAGATTAACAATATCGCTGGGTGGGTTAAGGGAACCACTGTTGTGGCCCCTTGTGACATGTAGTAGTTTAGATAGTTTAGTGTCCTTTTTCTTTTGTAGAGAAGCAAAGTGGGTGTTGTAAATGGCTTGTCTAGTTTTTCTAAAGTCCAGCCACGAGGAAGCTTGTGTGGAAGGTTAGTTTTTTATGAGAGTATCCAGTTTTGCGAGCTCATTCTTAACCTTTCCCTGTTTGCTGTAGAGGATGTTGATCAGGTGGTTCTGCAGTTTCTTTGAGAGTATGTGGCACAAGCTGTCAGCATAGTCTGTGTGGTATGTCGATTGTAATGGATTTTTTACCTTCAGTCCTTTTGGTATGATGTCCATCTATTTGCATTTGGAAAGGATCTACAACCTATCCGGAAGGATGACCCATCACTCTCACAGATCTTGGGAGATAGGCCAGTCCTTCCTTACAGACAGCCCCCACAACCTGAAGCAAATACTCACCAGCAACCACACGCCACACAACAAAACACTAACCTAGGAACCTATCCTTGCAACAAAGCCCGTTGCCAACTTTGTCCACATATCTATTCAGGGGACACCATCATAGGGCCTAATCACATCAGCTACACTATCAGAGGCTCATTCCCCTGCGCATCTACCAATGTGATATATGCCATCATGTGCCAGCAATACCCCTCTGCCATGTACATTGGTCAAACTGGTCAGTCTCTACATAAAAGAATAAATGGACACAAATCAGACATCAAGAATTATAACATTCAAAAACCAGTCGGAGAACACTTCAATCTCTTTGGTCACTCGATTACAGATCTAAAAGTGGCAATTCTTCAACAAAAAAACTTCAAAAACAGACTCCAATGAGAGACTGCTGAATTGGAATTAATTTGCAAACTGGATACAATTAACTTAGGCTTGAATAAAGACTGGGAGTGGATGGGTCATTACACAAAGTAAAACTATTTCCCCTTGTTTATTTCCCCTCCTACTGTTCTTGTCAACTGCTGGAAATGGCCCACCTTGATTATCACTACAAAATGTCCCCCCCCTCCCCTCCACTCTCTTGCTGGTAATAGCTCACCTTTCCTGATCACTCTCGTTACAGTATGTATGGTAATATCCATTGTTTCATGTTCTCTGTGTATATAAAATCTCCCCACTATATTTTCCACTGCATGCATACGATGAAGTGAGCTGTAGCTAATAAATTTGTTAGTCTCTAAGGTGCCACAAGTACTCCTTTTCTTTTTACGGATACAGACGAACAAAGCTGCTACTCTGAAACCCTTTTTTTTAGATTCAACCTACCAGGAATAGTGTTCAGTAATTTACCATGGGAAAGCTAGTAAGACACTGGAGTGCCACTTCTCTGTCTGTGTCAAAAGTATTACAGATTTTGATACATATATTAATTGGATCAAATCAGTTTATTCTATGCCTGGCTCCTACTCTCCCTTGTCCTAGATTCTCCACTACATCCCAAATCTTTAGCTTTTTCACTGCATCGTAGGTCCAGCCAAAGGTGCCCTCGCTTTTTTTCCTCACACTGCCTATTATTTTGGCACTCCCTGTATGATAGGTATAATTTTCTATCATACAGATGAATGTGTTTAAATTCAGGAAAATGGTAATTTCAGATACCTGTTTCGATAAACATAAAATACACCCACACATGAAGAAAACAGTAATGCTTTCCTATAATGAGGACAACAGAAACCTTTGTTGGAATCCACTCTCAATCTTGCTAATTGGTAAGATAATCACCATTACAATTTTTATTTTACCTTGCTTAATTATTCCAGAGGGTTTTTTTGTAATCTGCAAAGTACTATTTCTTTTTAAAAAGAAAACTGAGTCCTCTGATAGCAGTGTTTATTTGGGTGAAGGACCATATTAAGATTAAATGGATGACTTTATAGCATTAGAATTTCCTGATATTTGAATACCTTTGTTATTCAAGCTCAGCTTTTAATTCTAGGATTCACTCAGGGTGTGCCTACACTATGGAAACTATACTGGCATATCTAACTCAACCTAATTATGCTGACATACCCCATATTGTAGAGATGGCTTACACCAATGGAAGGAACCATTTAGGGACACACCTCTCCAAATGACTGTAACTATGTCAATGGAAGCATTCTTCTGTCAACATTGCTATATCTGCACTGGCAATTAGCTCAGCATAGCTACCACACTCATTGTGTTTTCTTCCCCTTCCTCTCCACACCTCTGACCAACATAGTTATGTCGGCCTAACTTTTCAGTGTAGACCAGGCCTCAAACTCAAATGAGGTTAAAACTGAGGCCATGTCTACACTACAAAATTATGTTGACCTAAGTTACATCCTCATATAGTCACTCCGATTACTACATCACTTGTGTGTGTGTGTGTGTGTGTGTGTGCACACTTCACTCCTCATGTCAATGGTATGTGTCCTCGTGAGGAGTGCTAGCAATGATGCATAGTGCAGTGCACCATGGGTAAATAGCCTGCTGTGCAACTTTCCACCATGCAGCACAGGGTGTTTTGGAAAGTTTTTGCAATGCCTAATGGAGCCGAAACAAGTGACACAGGGTTGACTGGGAGCATGGGATCAACTTCCCATAATGCAGTGTTCTCCACCCATAATTTCACCAGCATCCCATAACATTTCATGTCCTCTTTTCCAAATCCCCACAAAGCTGCATATCCCTCCTTGCTGCCTGCCATTGCTGGCAGAAACATGGAGCCTGCACAGCTCTGCACGATTGTCATGAGTGTCGCAAACACAGAGCACAGTATTTGCAGAATTGCAAAAGGAGCCGCAGGTAACATAACGATTCCTTGAAGGCTAGATTGCAGTGGGACCTAGAAAGAAACAATTCAAAATTGTGGGTGGCATTCACGAGCAGTGACAAATGGCAGAGTGCTAGTTCTGAGCCTGACAAACAAGCACTGACTGGTGTGGCTGAAGAACTTTCAGATGCATGTGGCCACATTTCTGTATCTGTGTGCCGAACTCACCCCAACCCTCCAGCACAGAGACACCAAAATAAAAGCTGCCCTGACAGTTGAGAAGCAAATGGCAACTGCACTGTGGAAACACCAGATTGTTACTGGTCAGTAAGGAATCTATTTGGAGTCAGGAAATCCACCACAGGGGCTGTTGTGATGCAAATGTGCAGGGCTGTTAATCACCTCCTGGTACACAGGACTGTGACTCTGGGCAATGTGCAGGACATAGTGGATGGTTATGCAGCAACGGTGGTTCCCAAAATATGGTGGGGCAATAGATGGCAGGCACATCCCTATTTTAGCACCAGATCACTTGCCACAGAGTACATCAACAAAAAGGGCTACTTTTCTACGGTAATGCAAGCACTGGTGGATCACTGGAGATGCTTTACCAATAGCAATGTGGACTGGTCAGGGAAGGTGCACGAAGCGTGCATCTTTAACAGGACAGGACTGTTCAGAAAGTTGCTAATAAGGACTTTCTTTCTCAATGGGTGGATTACTATTGGGAATGTTGAAATGCCAAGAATGATCCTGGGAGACCCGGCCTACCCCTTACTCCCATGGCTCATGAAGCCATACACCGACCACCTTGATAGCGCTTCAACTACAGGATCAGCAGGTGCAGAATGACAGCCAAATGTGCATTTGGTCATCTGAAAGGTCACTTGCATTGCATATTTATGAGATTAGATCTCATTGAAAAAAATATCCCAATGCTTATAGTTGCCTGCTGTGTCCTGCATAATATCTGTGAAGCAAAGGGGGAAAAGTTTCCTGCTGCACATTTCTCTCCTTTTCCTGTGCCTATCTCCTGTCCACTCTAACCTTGTCCATGCTGTCTGCAAGGGTGATCCTCCAGGCCCTGGGCCCATTTTCTGATATAGCACTGGCTTGCCAGATCTCCTGGAACATGTCCTCCTCTTTCTCCTCTTTATTGGTCTCGGGGGGTTCCATGGGTTTGGAGGGGGGAGGCCCTGAAGTCCGCAGTGCCAGCAGCTGCAGATACAACACACAGGAGTTCCATTGTCAGAACATTCACAAAGGAAATTGAAATGTAAGATAAAGAATTCACTGTCTTCATTCCCCCAAAAGTTGTACCCACTACATTCTCACTTCTGCTTGGGATTGATAGAGCACAGTGCCAGGCATGGTGAGTATGGCCCTCAGGATGGGAGATGGGAAATAAGGGGGGAATAACTTGTACAGAGCAATGGAGCTGACTACTGGCCCTGGTTTCCGCAGGTGGTGGGTGATTATAGCTGATATCCCACTCCAGCAGAGTCACAGAGCACAGCTGCTGCTGGTGCCCTGATGCCGTCTGGGCCTGTACGCTGCTCACCCTGTGTGCAGCTGTGGTGCCTGCTGAAGCAACCGCTGAGTCTCGCAGGAAAGCATCCTTCTGCAGTGGAAGAAATAAGGCAGCCCTCCGCAGAAACCTCTGCCCGAGGATTTTGCAGAGTGTGCATCCATGAAAATTTCACTGAGATCTCCACGGCCGATTCACAGGGCATCCCGTGCATATAAACAAAGTGCTCGGCCTGCCCTCCCCTCCTAACTCTAGAGGGACATGAAGAGGAAATAGCAACTTTATCTCTCTTGGTTGTTGCACTACTTCTTCTAGCACAACTAAAACAAAGTAAATCAACAGATGTGTCCTGCTACTTTAGTGGTTCCATCCCTGTGATTTCAAAACAAACTGCACACTTACCACAGGTTCCTCACCCTGCATCAGGCTTGTCTATGCTTGCCTGTTGGGACTGGCTGGACTCTGGTGGAGTCAAAAACATGTCCTGGTTCTCTGTACAGCTGGATCCCTCTGGTCGCCCATCCCCCATATGCCTCCTCCTTGCTGTTCATGGTAGGGGGCTGTGACTCAGGCTCCTCAGAAGTATCCATGGTGCTCTGGGGGATGGTGGTGAGGCCTCCACCCAGGATGGCATGCAGCTCTTTGTAAAAGCAGCAGGTCTGTGGCTCAATACTGAATCAATTGTTAGCCTCCTTGCCCTTCTGATATGCCTGCCACAGCTCCTTTCCTTCCCTGTGGCACTGCTGCTGGTACCTGTTGTAGCCCTTCTCCTGCATCCCCCGAGCTATATGCTCTCAGACATCCACATTTCTGTGGCTGGATCAGAGCTGTGTCTGCACAGCCTCTTCTCCTCACAGACCCAGGAGAGCCAACACCTCTTGTGTACTCCAGGCTGGAGCACGTCTTCAGCTGGTAACCAGCATGATCAGGTGGGCAGTTACACTCAACAATACAGAGCTGCTAGGTGTGCTCGCCCAGCTGGGCAAACAGGAAAAGGAATTTCAAACATTTGTGGGGCTTTAAAGGGGAGGGTTGGTTTCCTACTACTACTTCTACTTCACCCCTGAGCACAGAGTTCACAACAGTGACTGAAGTAGTCAAACCTTTCTAAAGTGACTGAAAAGTGGGAATTTAAGATACTACTATTATGATTTGTTAGTATTTCACAAACACACCCATTTGCCCAGGGGTAAATGACTGCATAAGGTGAGAGGCAGTAGAGAATCAAGTTTCTTATGAGTATTTGATGCTGAACAATGTGTGCGAAGTTAAATTTATTGGCTATGTTCAGTAGGCCCGTGTCTACTCCCATTGTCTTCAGTTTTGCCCGAGAAAAGACTGAATGTATGAACTGCAGGTTGCAATCCCACAGGATAAGAACACCTGGACCCAAATTCCACTTTCAGCTTCATTCATGTAGCTTGTAGTTTCATTCATTTGCACAGCTGTAATTATACGGAAGGCAGAATTTAAGACAGTTTTAATTTTGGACAGGAGTTTGCAACAAATAAAATGTGTTGCCAAGTCTCACAATTATATAGGAGTTTTGCATCATTTGGGGTTTTTTGTAAAGTCACAGCTCATGGATTACCAGTACTTATGAATCTTGGTTTTCATTTTTTTTAATAGGTACATTGTTAGCCCATGTGATTAGAGCGAAAAGCTTGAAAACCATGATCCCGCAAAAGCTCAAAAAAGGCAAATACGAAGAACTCCAAATATATATTGTTTATTCTCGTGATTTTTAAATCAATATCATGACTGTCTGGGTCCTCTTGACTCATGATTTTTGAACACATGAGTTTGCCAATGAGACATAGCTCTCACTATGTGGGCTTGTGGCTGCACTTAAAAAATACCTATGGACCTGAGAACTCTGGCGAGGATCCAAAGTGTGTCACTTAGATATATTTGGAAATTTGAGTACATAAACAAGCAATTGGAAGATGGTTCTAAATAGTTATTTAATGATAACTGGAAACCTACTGAAGTGAGCTGTAGCTCACGAAAGCTTATGCTCAAATAAATTTGTTAGTCTCTAAGGTGCCACAAGTACTCCTTTTCTTTTTGGAAACCTACTGTAACAAAGGTAGGGCCTACTGCTGTTGTGTCTATTGAAGTTAAATGGGATTTTGCTATTGACTTCTATGGAAGGAGGAAAGGGCTTTAATAGATTTTAGGTCTCAGGAAAACTTAAATTTCAATGTATGTGGTAAAGCAAATGTGGCTAAAGTGATTTATGCTCATAGTTGAATTGTGCATTGGAAGTTTCTGACAGTAGCGGATTAGCCACTGGGCCAACAGTGCCTGTGCCCAGCGGCCACAGCCAACAGGGGGCCCTGGAAAAATGGGTCCCTCTACATTCCACTCTGTCTGCCCGACACTCCTGCTGGAGAGTGGGATGAGCTCCTGTGCCCTGACCTCACTCCTTGGCAGGAGCACCGGGGGAGGGGAGGGGCACACAGGGCCCCACAAATTCCTAATCCATCTCTGGTTTTTGGGACTTACTTCTGCAAAATATAGAGTATGCAAACTTTTCTTCCTTATTGAGTGGTCAAAATATCGTGACTTCCAAATGACAAAGCCACATGCTAATTTGGACAGATGGCTGTGAATCTGCTGAGCCTTATGTGGTTTCAGATGACATTTAGTGCTAGACAATGTCTAGATAATACCAGGGGTGGGCGTAGCAGGTGGAGAAGCCAACAGTGATTGAAGAAGGTGAGGGTGGGGGAGGGGGGTCTGGGCTGGGGAGTGGGGCCAAGGGGTTCAGAGTGTGGGAGGGGGCTCTGGGACGGGGCCAGGATTGGGATGTGGGAGAGGGTGAGGGCTCCAGCTGGGGGTGTGGGCTCCAGGGTGGGGCCAGAAATTAGGGGATTTGAGTGTGGGAGGGGGTTTCCAGGCTGGGGCAGGGGGTTGGGGTGTGGGGGTGTGAGGGCTCTGGCTGAGGGTGCAGGCTCTGGTGTGGGACCAGGGATGAGGGATTTGGAGTGCAGGAGGGGGCTCCGGGCTGGGGCCAAAGGGTTCAGAGAGGGATCAGGGCATACCTCAGGTGGCTCCCAGAAGCAGCAGCAGCATTTCCCCCCCTCTGGCTTCTAGGTGGAAACACAGCCAGGGGGCTCCTTGTGCTGCCCAGTCCACAGGCACCTCCCCCACAGCTCCCATTAGCCATGGTTCTCAGCCAATGGAAGCTGCAGAGCCGGTGCTTGGGGCGGGAGCAGTGCATGGAGCTCCCTGGCTGCTCGTATGCCTAGGAGATGGCAGGGGTACATGCTGCCACTTCTAGGAGCTGCATGGAGCCATGGCAAGTAGGGAGCCTATCTTAATCCTGCTGTGCTACTGACCGGACTTTTAATGGCCCAGTCAGCGATGCTGACCAGAGCCGCCAGGGTCCTTTTTTGACCGGGCATTCTGGTCGAAAACTGGATGCCTGGCAATCCTAACTCCCTACCAGGAAGCTAAAGCAGGGAGCAGAATATGGCCAGCAGCTCTTTTTAAATGGCCTTCCCAATTCGTCTTTGAGGAACTGTCTCCTCAGAATGTGTGTCCTCTAATCCAGCAGGAATAGACAGACCTGCCTCCTAGTCCCCATCTTCTGGAAAGTGGGCCAAAAGTAGAAACCATGGGCTTACTGACAATATTTCTGTTTTGGTGGAGCTAGTCTCAGTATTTGAAAAGTTGTCCTGGTATTATATGGAAGTCTCCCTCTTGCTCCTCTTTGCTGCAGTTTTGACTCATTGGAACTGCCTCCACTGTCCCACTCAGCTGAGGAGGTGGTGGAGCTCAGTGCCAAACAGGGTCTTGCACCCTAACTATGTAGGGGGTCATATTTTTAAAATTACAAACTGGGACACTTTTGTGGCAATATTTTTGTTCCTTTTTTCAATCTGCTCTACTGGGGTTGGAAAAGCTCCAACTGAAGTACTAGGCAACAGCTGAGAATACATTTTTATTTGGTATTTAAATAGTTTTAAAGTTTCTCTTTCTGAATTAATATCTATCCATTGAGTGGATGCAAAGCAATGACACCATTAACACAAAATGATTTCAGATTACCATGGGAGCTCAGTGAGTGCCAGTGGCATGGGGATAGAAGTAAATGCACTTGAGAAGGAATTTTCCAAATGTTGCATAAATGTTAATACTCCTGTGTGTGTGTGTGCGCGCGTGTGCGAGTGTGCGAGTGCAATTCCCAGATTTCGCTTTAAGACAGTTTGGATAAACAACTGTAACCACTTACATAAATGGTTACCTATTTTAAGCATGTAGCTGGGTATTATTTAATAGATCGACAACAAAATGTAGCAAGGATAGCATAGAGCTACTTATGTAAACTGTAACTGTAAGGTTATTTTCTTTAGTTTAAAAATGGTCAAGAGAGGATGTAAAATAACATCATAAGCATGCTATTCCCCTGATAGCTATATTGTATTTATTAGTATGAAGGAACTTCTGACAAAGCAGGCTATCCAAGAGCACAGGCAATTTTTATCATTACGTATTTGAATAATTATTATATAACTATCTTAAATAAGCAATGTCAAAAGAGACAATCCTCACTAGTCCATACATCCCAGCTAGCTTTGGCAAATTCCACAGCAATCTCACAGTCTTCTTTTACTGCATGTAGCCATCTGGTTAGCAAGTAAGCAATAGCTTAGATATATCTAATGATCTCCTTTTTCCAGGCACTTAATAATGAAATTCTAGGCAGCTTCTGAGTATTTTCATTACAGCCTCTTACATCAAGCTGATGATAATTGCCCTTTATCCTTCACATCTTCTTTGGGAACTGATGCAAAGTTCTGATCTAAACCAGCATATCCTAAAATTAGCAAACACCTGTTTGAAGCATCATATGAAAGTTAGAAAATTTCTACACATGGAAGGCAGAATTCTGCCAGAAAGTGTTTCTATGAGAAAAGTTACCAGTAAAATAAAGGAAAAACACGACTGAGTTCAAAAGCAACTGAAGAAAGAATAAAAAAGGAAAGCAGAATTATGATCCACGGATTTAGATTGTGCATAAAGTATTGGTTCCAACTTCTGATCTTCAACTCTTTCATCTGCCATTTCTGTCTACAGTGGAAGATAAATCAATCATTCAACAAATAAGATTATAAATTCTTCTGTGCAGGAACAAGTCTTCATATATTTTTTTCACAGCACACGGAACAAGGGGGTTCCAATTCTGGTTGGTATCTCTGGGCCCTACTGTAAGAGCAAACAACTAGTAAGGAAAAGGAAAAGAAAACACAAAGGCCCCAATTCTCCTGTCATACCAATTTTACATTAAAGTTCAGTGATTTCAGTGGAGTTGCTTCTGATTTATATCACTGTATGTGAACAGAATCAGTTGCTGGTGTTCTTCTATTGTATTAAAAAGGGCACAAGCCATTGCAGTCACTGCCAGGGTGAAGGATAGGTCTGTGAGGGTGGGCCATCTCCTAGAATGGCAGGGTTCCACGGGCTGGACAATGGGAGCCTTCCTTTGTAAGGATCAATCCTGGATTGGTTGGAAGGAAGGAGGGTTGCCAGATATAAAAGTGCTGTGAGGTGGAAGTAGGCTTCTTCCTCTTCCTGTTCTGCCCAACCACAGCAGATAACATCGATATTTCCAGTGGTGAGCTGGAGCCGGTTCACACCAGTTCGCGGGAACCAGTTGGTAAATTTAGAAGCCCGTTTAGAACAGATTGTTCCATGAGGCCAAAAGTGGCGCCTTAGGCACCGACTCCATGGATGCTCCACAGCTGGAGCACCCACGGGGAAAATTTGGTGGGTGCAGAGCACCCACTGGCAGCTCCCCACTCGGCCCCAGCTCACCTCCACTCTGCCTCCTCCCCTGAACGCGCCGCCCCACTCTGCTTTTCCACCCCAACCCCCCGCTTCCTGCGAATCAGCTGTTCACACGGGAAGCCGGGGTGGGCTGAGAAGCAGGCAGCGGCTTCACGCTCAGGCCCAGGGAGGCGAAGGCGGAGCGGAGGTGAGCTGGGAAAGGGGGGTGCAAGGAGGGCCGCCCGCGCCATAGCAGGTAACCCAGGGGACCTGCAGGGGAACCGCTCCCTGCCCCAGCTCACCTCCGCCTTCTTGGGCCTAAGTGGGAAGCCGCCGCTTGCTTCTCAGCCCTTCCCCCGGCTTCCTGCGAATCAGCTGTTCGCGCGGGAAGCCGTGGGGGGGACGGAGAAGCAGAGCAGAGTGGCATATTTAGGGGAGGAGGTGGAGCAGAGGTGAGCTGGGGCCGGGCAGGGAGCTGCCGGTGGGTTTTTCCCCGGGGGTGCTCCAGCACCGGAGCACCCACAGAGTAGGTGCCTAAGGCACCACTTTTGATGTGATCAGTGGCGGGGGAGCAGCTGCTACACTATCCAGCCCCTAGGAGCCAGAGGGACCTGCCGGATGCTTCCTGGGAGCTGCCCCAGGTAAGCACTGCTGGGACTCTCCACCTCACCCCCCGGCTGGTCCCTCTTGGCTCTTAGGGGTAGGGTGGGCACCGACTACGGTGGCCCACGAGACCTTCCTGCCAGGTTCTGGGGGCAGACAGGGGAGGAGGGTGGATGGGGCAGGGGTTCCGGGAGGGTCGGGGATGGGCAACGACCTCCTTGTGGGGTGAGGAGGGAACCGGTTGTGAAGATTTTGGCAGCTCATCACTGGATATTACTGATGAACCCAACTATTCTGGCTGTAATTCCAAAGAAGCCCCTTTTTCCTTACCCCATGGCTCCTCAGTTAGTAGTTCCATTAACTCTGGGGGGCTTATTGTTCAGATGGTTTCCTGCGTGCCAGGGCATAAGGTTTGAGGCATTGCCAGTGACCTCAGGGTGGCATAGGGCTATAGGCCAGGAAACTGAGTGGGCCTGCCAGGTAATTGGATTAAAATGTGATTGTTGGCATTCAGAAAATTTAGACTGCTCTGGATTTGAGTAGTGGGGGGCAGACAGATGTCAGTTTGGGTATAGGGGGTTGTTGCCTTTAGGGATACTTCTTGTTTTATGTTATGGCCCACTTGGCCAGTTCTAATGCTTGTGTCCATCCTCAATGACTCCTGTTGTATGTTTACAGCTTTACCCTAGTAAATGGGAAATGTATTACTTTATCAAATAGATGCCCATGGTTAGACAATCACCGTATTCATTTGGTGGAATGGGCCAAACTACAGTTGTATTTATAGTCCAGGGGCTTAGGGTACAAAGTTAGAGCCATCTACTTTGGATCTCTCCTTGATGATAATGGTAGCTTTGCACAAAGATCAAGGGCAAAACAGGCCCCATAAGTAGCAACTAAACTATACATGATGTTGTATTCTGCAGACTCTGAGCTGCAAGCAGAATTTAAACACATGCTGGAATTTAATGTCCCTAATGTAGATAAAGTGATTCAAGAGCAACAGCATCTTTGCAAATCCCCATCCTACTTTCCTACTTAGATCAAGCAATGGCTGGAAGGGACACAAGAAACCAATTCTGATTTTTGTAAATTAAAATATGTGGCATGTTTTATGCCCTATGAAACTTGCTATATTTGTTTCAAATCAAATTCTGGGAAGAATAATGAACTTTTAGTGAGACAGTGCTCTGAAATAGTTAGCTTCTTACTTGTCCTGTAAAGTGACGGGATGGCATCTCATTCCCCATTCTGGTACCAGGAGCAATAAGAATTAGAAAAAGGAGAATAAAAATCTGAAAAAAAACAGATGAGTCCTGTGGCTTAAACCAAAGACAGATTTAGTTATCTCATGACAATGATGCTAGAAAGAGTGGGGAAAGGGAACAAGTAAAACATTTTTATTGAATGAACTTTTTGCCTGCAAATAATTGACAAATAGCCACCAGAAAAAACCTACCTTCCAGAAAAGCTTGGTTTCTTCCTCAGAAAACCTTTAATGCTCTACTTATCTCTGCATAATCATATTGTGAAGGATGCAACCTACATTATAGCATCCTCTCCTGGCTAGACTCAGACTGGTCCCCAGCTCCCTCCCGGGGAAATCCTGCCTGGGGCCCTCTCACAGAATTCAACCCTTCTGCCCCTCTGTGTCTTGAAGCTGCTCCTTCCAGCAATTGCTCCACCCTTTAAGGAGGATCAGCCAATTAAGTTGAAGGTCTTTTTCCCAGGTGGAGCAAGTGGGGCTGAGTAGCCAGCCAGCCAGCTGCAGGGGTCTGGCCCCAGAGGAATACCGGCCCTTATACCTTCACAAATATGAAATCCAATAAATAGCTAAGCACACGGTCTATCGAGCACCAAGGTATTGCGATGAATAGCCTTTAACATCAGTTTATGTACGTCCATCCCTTGCATCAACACAAAGCCAAATTCTCATCAGTTATACCGGGTGTAAATCCAGAGTGGTTTGCAAGCACTTCTTTGCTGTACCATTCAGTTCGGATGCAGCCAAATGAAGTCCAACAAGCCCAAAATTCTTAAAAAACATATGCATATTATAGAAGTTGCAGCAGCAACTGCTAAACTTAAAAGATTGAAGTGCAACTTTCATTATAATCTGCCCCCCTTTCAGTTTCTGATTTGATCAAGATAAAATTATCAGTGATTGGGCTCAGCCTAAAGCATCTTAATTTTGAAAGTCTGAGCAACATCTATCCAAGTGTTTTTTGAATTCTGTATGGTTTAAAAAAAACAAAAACCCATTCGCCACTTGTTTCAATCAGAAGGTTTGTGGGTTCATAACTTACTGATGTTTGAACCAATTTTATTCAAACTTGGCTTGTTTTGTAGCTCTCAGTTTGAAGTGGATTAATCTGCAAGAAGGCACTCTTATCCCAGCATAAGAGTGTCCACACAGAGAGTTAATAAGGAATAGTTAATCTGCTTTAAATTCGCACCCTACCTTATTCCAGATTAACTTTAACATTGAAACAAATGCTTGCCAAATATTAGTCCTGATACCTAACCCTCTGTCACTCAATTGATACATCAGCAAGATTGCCACAAGAATCTATGCATTCAGTTTTATTTAATATCAGTGAATTATTTCTTGCATAAATATCAGTAGCTCCTAAAGGTTTGGAGCATGTCAGCATGTTTTAAATCACCCTATCTGTTCTGTTAATGAAGAATTGTTCCCCCTCTACTTTCCCCACCTCTACCATGCTATTCTAAATCTTCCTAGCAGCCGGAGAGCTGCAATATTTAGAAGACAAAACTCTTCCTCGGAAGCCATACTCGGTCCAGGTTGGCAGGTGCACGGCCAATCCATCTTCTCAGTCACCCGAGAATCAGAAGTGATTCCGCCAAACCATGCTGCAGCGAACGGCATCACTCAGAGGTTTGACAATCTTACTGTACTTGTCACTGAACCGACAGCAATGAAGTAGTGTCTCCAGCATCACAAGTGCCAACTCTGATTCTGGATGTTAGCTGCTGAGCTGCTTGTGCCTGTATTGCTGTTACGATTGATAACAACAGTGCTATAAATCAGATGAGGAGGAGGGGACAGAAGGGACAGTTGGCTATATTGGAAATGGTGCTTCCGACTTTGGTCCACAGAGCAATGTTAATGCTGCTAATGGAGGATGGATGGGTTGGCTTTTTCCTGAGATTCCTCTCATGGACAGATTTAAGGTGTAATCTTTGCATTGAATCACAATAAACTAGATGAAATACAGCTACATCCTGTTTAAATTCACACATTTTTAAAGTGCTCATTGCAGTAATAAAACTGTTAATTTGTGTTGCTTCAGGATATCTGATAGTGGAAACCATTCAATAATATCTTAATAAAGTCAGATATTCTATCTAAGCTCCTCTCTCACACTTTTCTATGAGTGGAATTAATTTAGCAAATTCAGATATGGTTTTCATTAGATCAAGATTAAATGAATCATCCACGATTTATGCATCAACACAATTTGTCTCTAAATAGCTATTTTAAAATATCAGATTTCACAAGAATAGGTTTCTAGTTTATGGCTTATTTTCCTAGAAGAAAATGCAAGCCATCTATTAAGAAAGATATAGTCTCATTTTCTTTGGGTCAGAAGCATATTCACAATGTTCTCAGTCTTTTCCGTTTCCCTTCTCTGAACAATGCTCTCAGATACTGCTGATACACTGCAATGGCATTGACATGCATGTTAAAGTTATTTAAAAATTTGTGGAAGGCAGATATCAGAGGCTAGTGTTCACTTCCCAGAATCTATTGTTATTAGAAACTCTAAAGGAAATGACATTAAAAGTAGTTTAATCAGAGTCTTGAAACATTTGGATCATATTGTTTAATATTTTGTTCTGTTTATACAACATCCTCCTTACTTCCCTCAGCACTGAATAGCTCTATATTTCCCAAAGGGGAGAAGCCCCTCAAGATCTGCAAAAATAAAATTAGAAGATTACAACTCACCCTTCAAAGAATAACTAGGAGCAGGATATTACCACATTTCATTTCATCTTCAGTTAGAAAGTATCCGGAAAACATAAAGGAAAGGCTTTCCAGCTTACAGATGTGATTTTGTGACTTTACAATATTGCGGCACCTCATCCTGAACTTTTCAATGGAAATATTATCTTATTCCATTCATTCAGATAGCTGATCTGTATTGTGAGAAGAAAATCAGTTTCTTTAATCTCCCTTCTGAAACAGTTTTATCAGATGCTAAAGAAAAAATGTCTAGGGAAAGAAAAAACTAGAGATAAATGGAA
Source organism: Dermochelys coriacea (assembly GCF_009764565.3). NCBI lineage: Eukaryota > Metazoa > Chordata > Testudines > Dermochelyidae > Dermochelys > Dermochelys coriacea. The sequence continues at coordinate 149,983,697 of NC_050068.2, forward strand.
AGAGCCTTATGTGAAAGCTTGAGTGTTAAAGTAGTTTCTGGAGACAGCAAGCCCACAGCACTGTTGCAGAATGTCCCTGATAGGTAGGACTGAGTTCTGTTCATTGAATCCAATCTGACACTGTCTCACTGTAAAGCAAATCAACCCTCCAAAACACACACACACACACACATACACACACCATTTTGCTCAGCTGTGACCCTTCAGTTCAATTATCAGGGCATCAGAGTGGATCAAAAGCCATTTTCCTCATTAAAAAATCCTAAATATGTTACTTTTATATACTGCAGCACATGATTCTGATCAGAAACAAGGGGGAATTAGTTATGTAATACACCATAGTTGTTATCAGTGCTGCCTTTTAACAATGTTACATCTATTAAGGGAGAAAAAAAACTCAAAGTAAAAATTATCCTTCATAAAAAAAACCAAAAAAACACTTCTTTGATGATGCCCATGAGTGAATTTGCAATTAAACTGGATAGGGTTCAGAGAGGATCTATGAGAACCGTTATAGGATTAGAAAATGTGCCTTATAGCGATAGGCTCAAGGAGCTCAATCTATTTATCTTAACAAAGAAAAGGGTGAGAGTTCATACATACCTACATGGGAATACAAAATTAGATAATACAGGGCTATTCAATCTAGCAAACAGAAGTCTAACAGAAACCAATGGCTGGAGGATCAAGCTAGACAAATTCAGACTAGAAATCAGGTGCAATTTTTTTATAATGAGGGTAATGAATCACTGGAACAACTGACCACAGGATGTGGTGGATTCTCCATCACTGGCAGTTCTTCAATCAAGATGGGATGTTTTTCTCTACAATGTATACCCTAATTCAAACAGGAACTAATTCAGGGAAGTCCTATGGCCTGTGTTATGCAAGAAATCACACTAGGTGATCACAATGGTACATTCTGGGTTTAAGATATAGGACTTTATTATGGTTCCAAGGTCAAAAAATAAACTGCACAAAATGTAAAAACTGGGATTCCCACTGTTTCCTGTCTTCAATGTGTCAGTCTTTAAATGGAAGCTTTTCTGGGCAGGAATTGTCTATTTTTGTGGGCCAAGGATAATGCTGGAGCTAACTAAACAGTATATTCTTATAATAATAAGAGACGTTTTAAGTGTCAGCAGATGTGTCAACAAATCTAGGCTTCCAGATTGAGGCAGAGAGTGAAGTCCAGAGTCTGGAACCCTTAACAGAGAGCATCCAGCTCTCTCCCATTTAAATGAGGAGGCTTACCATAAGCATCTAACTGACGGCTACTGCAGTATCATTTAAGGAAGAATTAATCTCCTAGGTGACTTAGAGATGACATGTAAAAGTACAGTGTGGAGTGAACCAACCTCAGAATGGCAAAAGTACATATATATACACTTAGCGATGAGGCAACCTAAACATTTTGCGTGTTTGGTTCTGATACACCATTGAACACTAGCCAAACCTGTGGGGGAGCCTTCCAGAACCCTTCTTCTTCCCCATAATTCCTCCCCTTTGGGGGGGGGGGAGCAGGAGGAGGGATAGCACAGTGGTTTGAGCATTGGCCTGCTAAACCCAGGGTTGTGAGTTCTATCCTTGAGGGGGCCATTTAGGGATCTGGGGAAAAATTTGGATTGGTCCTGCTTTGAGCAGGGGGTTGGACTAGATGACCTCCTGAGGTCCCTTCCACCCCTGCTATTGTATGATTCTATGATAAGCACAGCAATAGACACACACCCTTTACCTAGTAGTGTTGTCTTGAGGGTTAGGGACCACTGATCTTTTACAACTCACCTCCAACATGATGGATGTTGCTTTGGGAAAAGCTGCCAGGCTGGGCCACTGCCCCAAACTCAGGATGGTCTGGGTCTGGAAAGGAGGAGTCAGTAGCCTTACCCCAATCAAAATGTAACATGAGATAACACAATGCCAATTACTACTGCTGCACCCAGGTCACAGGGTTCTGAGGCAAAGACTTTCCCCATAATCCTTTGCAAATGTTTCCTTGTCTATCTCAGAAGAGAGAGCACACTAAATACAAGCATCTCTGAGAAAACAAGTCAAAATGGTTTCTTCTAACCAGACTGCTGCTTGAAACACCAATAAACAGTGGGGAAAGGTCTCAGTTTTCAGTCAATTAGATTATAAAAAATAATAATTGTGTCCAACTTTCAAGTTGTTACACATGCTTAAATTATCATCTATAAGAATGTCTGTTCACGGAAGTGCCACTAAGTCAAGACCAGACATATTTTGACTTCTTAAAAAAAAATTCTGTTGAATACCTCACATAGCCTAGACCAGGGATCACATGCTGCTGAACTAAACATGAGCTACTTTACACAGGAATGTGGTAAGAAATTCACACTGCTGTTCTGTGTGGTTTGGAAATCAAGATGTAATCGAAAAGAAATATCAACCAGGGAGGGCATAACTAGTTTGTTTATGCAGATATGAGGTCTTGTCTACTGTGGCATTTTTCTTAAAATCTCCTACGATTGCACAGAAACATAAGCACATGCTGTTACAGGAGTTCTCTGTGTTTGCATATGTGTAAACAGTTAACAGAGAAAGTGCCAGTAGATGGTGCTCAGAAATACGTAGCATAGTTCCTGGGTTTGTAGGGCCAGTAAAACTTGTGCATGCAGTGAAAAGCTCTGTCTCTGTGCAGCTGTTTACATCAGCTCTTAACACCTACAACTGCCAGCATTTTAAGCACGGCTGTGTGCACAGCTGTTCTCAGCAGGATTAGACAATATGGTGGTTAAAACATTTGAGATTCTATCTATACTTGGGTTATGTGATAGAGAGGGTCTTTGTTGACTGGTCCCCTGTTCTTTGTAAACTCACTACACTACACACAGGTTTTGCAGAGTAAGAATAGCATGTAAAGTACCTACAAAAAGCTTGTAACTGGTCAAAATTCATAGTAATTGCAAGATGTGTGTACAGGTAATATTTAAGGACTATATATATTGAAAGTATGCTTTATGGTCTTGGATGTAAAAGTTAGTCACCAGAGAATAATATGTCTCTCTGATTTCCCATTCAAGCAGGAGGGAGTTGTCACCTTGCCCAAGTTAGCTGGTGATATAATAAAAGGCTCAGTTGTGTAGTCTAGCTCCATCCCAAGACTATTAATGGAAAGCCATCAGAGACAACTATGAACAATCAAAACCACTCGGACATAAAAAAGGAACATTACAACAGACAAGGGATTGCCCTGTCTATGAATAGAGACAAAAGACAGTTTCAGTATAACGCAGGGTGGGGAAAGGCATGGTGGATCTGTCACCTGCTCCTAGTGTGGTCTTTTGAGAGGTCCCTGCTTGAGAGGTTGACTAGCCTTCCTTAGTTAGCCCCTAGTCAGGGTGGTTTTTGGACCCTCACCCCTAATTGAGTCTAGCAGTCTGCTTCACTTTCTTGGCTGTGTTTGTGGAAGCAGCCTAGTGCAGGAGTTGTGTGAGGTTCGTTTTTTCTTCTTTCCTCCCTGCTTTTTATTGTCCCAACCTTTTCTGCCTCCATTTCTGCACTGTACTCTTCCTCTTTATAGCAGGACTTGTTTCCTCCATTGGCTGCAGCTGTGGGTGCCTGCTTCCATGATTGGCTGTTGTGGCAGCTGCATGGGGGTGTGGTCAAGCAGCTTGCCTGTAAATGCTAGAAACCATTTTTATTTTGGCTTTTTGGGTGTGAAAATTCTGGAATTGAACTGCTTTCCTGTCTGTTTTTGAAAGTAATGAAGAGCACAGCAATAATAGAGCACTTTAGGTATTCGCTCCATACAGTGGGATTTTTCATTTCATTGTTCATTTATGACTTGCTGCAGTAATTTCATAGTCTCAGTACCTCTTCAACAACATTACAAAGGAATGTAATGCCATGGTGTCATACTGACATTTACTCTCAGGGGTGGGGTGGGGGGCTATGGCTCAAACCCAGCAGAAGCTTGCACCCAAGCTTTGCTTTAAGCACATGACTAGCTCTATTGATTTTGTGAATCTACTCACACGCTTAAAGCTAGGATGTTGTGTAAGTTTTTGCACTACTGGGACCTACAATACTGCACCTAAGCAACCTCTGCTAGAGGTCTCTGATCACCAGCATATTTGGACAAAGTAGAACTACAGTAGGATTTTTTTTTGTAAAGGTCAAAGTCATTACAACAGTCTTTTAGCCAGATCCTGAGCTGTGGCACATCAGCACAGCTCCACAGCAGGCAATGGAGCTATGCTGATTGACTACAGCTCAGGATCTGGCTCTCCATATTGCAATGTGATGATGTTCTCTACAGTATAACAACACAAGTTGGTCACTGTCTTGAGGTCACATAAGCTATTTCCTGAGATCGGCTTTTCAGGGCCTGACCCATGAAAGACAGGACAGTCCCCCAGCATTCAGGAGGAGCATCAGTCCTGTACTGTAATGTGTACAGAGAGACTTAAGTGAGTTTAGCCTATGATAAGAATATATTAGAGACATGGTGTAGCTAGGTCCAAATCCTACAACTATTCCTCCTCCCCAAATCCTAGTCATCCTAAATCACCAAAGGCTCCTCTGAAGCAAAATAGGAAAATAATTCCTAAATGGAGCAAAGTTAATTAATAGTTTGGATATCAATAAAACCAATGAATTCTGAGGCAGAGCTCCCCAGCACTTCCAAGCTGGTTACTAAAATAAATCAATATACTGTAACCCTTCTGCCAGGTGTTATCGGCAGCAACAGGGGCCAGGTTCAATATTAAGGGTTCTTCTGCATATTACAAAACAGATCCAGCTCAAGGAAATCAGAGAAATCTAAACACCATGGCTGGGTACCTCAAACAGGCAATACTTCCCCGCTCACAAGCACTGAATCTGGGTAGAACAAAATAAAACTCTTATTACAGGGGAGAAGTAACACAGCATTAATTTGGGAAAATACTGCAACACTGATTCCAACATATGCAAACAATAAGTAAACACCTGTCCCACAGTACCTTGGGCAGTAGTGTTTTGCCTCAATTTCCCACCTTGTGGTGTGAAAAAGTCCAACAGACGAATGTCCCTTTAACACACTGCTTGCATTTTCCAACCACTGCACCCCATTCATGGTTGGATGTTTTAGATCAGCAAAGCCCAGAATCCAAGAGTACATTCAGAAAATGGGCAGAGGGTGGTTAAGCAATGCCACCATTGCTAGCTCAGCTAGCTTCAGCTGCCACCTTTGCCTTTAGCTGTGATGCTATGTCCTGAGGTTCTATCACTTACCCCAGTTCTTAGTGATTTCAACAGGAACCATGCTGCTTCTGCATTCTCTATGTTGCCTTTCACCCCCACACATTCCCCATACCAGGTCTAATATTCAATCACTAGTCCAATCTATCACTGCTTTCAGCTATAGTGATCATGGAGAAGAAACAAGGATTCTCACTTGTGCAAGATCAGCTTTGTCTTTAAATATTGGAGAAGGAAAGCCAAACAGTATCTAGGACTTTTAAGCAGCAACCACAGCCCCTAATAGAAGTATTTATCCCCACTCCTTCTGACTTTCACTTAGATTTAGCATCACTTCCCCCTGCCCACCCCTCCACCCCACTTATTGAGTGAAGTTAAAGTTAGGGTGACCCCCCTCAGTTTGGGCATATTGAGTTACCATTCTGTTGCCCTTTAGTCAAAAAAATAAGGATAACAACATTTCATTACTCCTGCATCCAAGACTTAAGGGAATTTTAATCCCAAACAGCCAAAATTTATCACTTTGGCAAAGCAGGTCTGTCTGCTGATTTCCTTGAAAAGTGTGCATACTTTTACAAATATAGTCTGCTCGTGAGATCCTTTCCCCCAGTTTATCAATAGAAGGCAGGGGCCAGCTCATTCACATCACTGGCTTACTGTATGAACAACCAAAACAACCTATAACATTTGGACTTGATCCTCACAGCTGCCAATAACTTCCCTTCGCTGTAATGGAGCAGTTTCCCTGGCAGATCTTTGTGTTAGAGGCTGCCTTCTCTTTATACTTTCCTCATTAGCATTAAAATGTAATTATCTTTGTTAATCAAGTTTTAAAGGGTTGCAGATGTCCTCTCTCAATTCACCTGACATGAAAGAGAAACTCTCCCAAGTCTTAGCTTCTCCTGGAGCTCTCCGGTCATGCTATGTAAGTCAATGTTCTTTCCTTTTAAGACGGAAAATGAGATGGAAGGCCCAGAGCCTCAAAGGTTTTTAGGCACTTAAATACCTTAGAGGATCTGGGCCAAAGTACCATGCCTTAGAGAGCACTAACTGGGTCTGTATCTGCCTCTCACATGTGAATAAAACCTCACAACCATTCTACATGTACACATGCACACCTCAAGAGGGTCCATGATTTCTGTACTCCAGGGAATTTTAGGGGGCAAAAGTCTAATATAGGCACAGCCTTAATGACACACTGACCATTAACTCTCTGACCCTGATGGGTCAGGAAGAAACTCTCACTGGTAGTGCTAATATGTGTCTTTGTCAACATCTTGAATTGGGAGATCCCAGCTCCCAAGATTAATCAGGAATGTGTAAGGGCAGTAAGATTCCCACACACTTTCCAAGCAGCAGGAAAACCAACTGTCTTCAAAAATGGGCAGTGTTTTGAGGAAATAAAACTGAGCTGTCTCTTGACACAATATAAAATGACTTGGCGTGCTATGAATAATTTAGTGTGATGTTAAAGAGAGAAAAGCTTTTTTTTCTGATTGGAGTGCCACTTGTGATCTGTTTCTCATAACCCTTTGACCAGAATAGGACAAGGTTAACAAAATAGTGAAGAGTCTGCAGCATTTAGAAACTGGTTTCAAGCCTAAGTGAATTATTTATCAGTGACTGAACACATCTCTTCTATCTGCAGGAATATTGCACAAATTAAAAAGGGTTCTTGCTTATTTTGGCATCCAAGAAACAAATCTGATAAAGATAAACAAGTAGCAGAGTGCTTTTTCTTGAAAGTTATAAATAATGTCTGTAATGAATGTCTACTGGTTGCATGCCTTGAAGTTATTTTTAAATGTTCCATCCTTTCACATTTCATCTAAAATGCATTATACTGCAATTAACAATACAATACGGTCAACTGCATTAACTTCCCTTAAATTTCCTGATATCATATCTATATTCATGGGGAAAGGCTAGTACAGGAAAGAGGTATCCTGTTTCATTATTGGGTGCATCGTGGTAATATTATGGATAATCCAGAATGGCAGGTTATTTTAATTTTACATTTTCTTTTTAGTCCTTCTTGGTTTGAACTCAGTGTAATTTTGAAAAAAATTAGACATTCTAACTTGAGCATGTTCCATATTAAAAGTGAAGGACTTAATGTTGGTGAGTATTGTAACGAAGAACCAAGATAACCTTTATCTTCAGCAACTATGGAAAATTGTTTGCCATTGTATGCAACTCAGATGCAGCAGCAATTGACCTTTTGAGATCTAGGGAACCTGTGGAATTTATATGGGGTTTCCGTTGACCTGGGGGAAACTCCAAACTTCCTTTGACTCAAGAGCAGAGCAAGAAAGTTCATGGCACTGCTTGTACATTTTAAAATCCTCTGCCACTGGTAATGAATGATCAAATGAAATAGCCGACAGCCTTTTTATATCATACAACAACTGAGAGGAATTTTCTCAGACTTATAACTACTTGGCTCTATAGTAAGGTTTCCTCTAGGCAAAGGCCCTGGCTGAGGACATGTTGTGGAAGACAGCCAGTGCTGTTTCCTCGAGAGAACAGGCTCTCTTCTACAGGGATGCTACTGTTGCATCTTCAAGGGTGACATTATTGCAATTAACAAGAGGAGAAGCCTAGAGGGGAAGCTCCTCCTGGTGTGTGTCCAGAGTCTGCATCTAATCCACACCTGATAGAGGGTGGGACAATAAAAATAGTCACAGGATATTTCATTTAAATTCAGATTATGCTGAAGAAGAGAGCAACAAGATACAATAAAGTATCAAATACAGATAAAACAGGTGACAGGTGAGGTGTTATATTCACTGTAGAACCAAGGGAAATCAGTACTAGCTAAACTAAGATCCCAGAATTAGTTAGAGGCTATAGGTGACCATTGGCGCTAGCTGTAGGTGATCTGTGTTTCATTTACACAGTGTGAAACTGAATGTAGTTTATGCTGAACACATGGGATTTTATTAAACAATGTGCACTTCTCTGTCCATATGGCTGAGTTGCTTCCAGCCTAACTTTCTGTGTTCCCTGTTTCACTATTCCCTCCAGGGAATATTAGCCTTATGAGTCCATTTCCACTGATGATGATATACACTCAGAACTCCTCACATAATACTATAGTCTGATTCTCCTTTCTTACCCCACAAGATAATCAGATGAAGTCAATGGAGTTCCACCAGTGTAAATGAGAGGAGAGTCGGGCCATATTTTACATATATTAATGAAGATAAGTGAACCACAAACTTTTTTGTGGGAATCTCGACATGCTGTTTGTGTGTGCATGGTTTTTAAAAGTTCAAGAGCATTAACAAAGAAATTACCATATGCTTAAATGGATCTGACATTTTCATTCTCCTCATCCCCATCCTAAGACATTGTTTATCACCCAGATCAGGTACTACAGTCAACAGCAGTACAAGTTTCCCCACAGTCCCCACTGACAATGTACCTGAACCCCAAACTTGACAGGCAACCAATGAGCTCAACCTGGCATGTTAATCTGGAACTCTTGGAACAGGTCAGGCCAACAATGAACTTCAATGCCTCAAACTCGATTTTTCCGCCTAGCCTTCCCACAATAACCCCAGATACACAAAATAAATGAAAAATAAACAAAGTCTAGCAACTGATGAGAGGAGGAAAGAAAAAGAGAGAGGGAGAGAGAGGTATGCTTACATAACCACTATATCATTTTGAGAGGAGCTCAAATCCCATAGTACTAAAGGACCCAACCAAGATCAGGACCCATTGTGCTAGGCAGTGTACACACACACTTAGTAAGAGACAGTCTCTGCATTGAAGATCTTATTGTCTAAAGATGCAAGAAAAACAAAAGGTGAGAGGGGAAACAAAGGCACAGGGAGGGGAAGTGACTTACCCAAGATCACTCAGATGATCAGTGGCAAAGCCAGAACAGAACCCACCTGTCCTGGCTTCCAGTCCAGTGTCCTGTCTCCACACTGATGAGCAACATATAAGAATCTAGACAGGTCCCTCTCCCATTGAAGCTGTTCCACTGTATATAAATAAATATTCATAGCAAAAAGGGGACTGCAACGCAGTGACACACCTCCCAGGTGAGTTCCCTAATTGCTGGGCTATAGGTGTTGTGATGTATATGTTGCAATATGCTATAGGCCATATGGGCCTGGTATAAATGCTGTATGCTTGACATGAGTTCCTGAGTTGCATGCTGGCAGCTGCAGCAAGGATTTAAAATTATGAGTGGTCAAGAATTGTCTGTGCAAAACAAACTTTGTCATGTCCATAAGAGGAAATGGAATGTCTTAGATTATGGCAGCCTGCCTGGAACTGCTCTTCTGGAGTTATGGATGAAAGTCTTAGTAAACAGACAAAGAGCTACTGACGCGATGGACTGGTTTATAAAAAAGGTTGTTTGATATAGCTGAAGTTGGAGTCAGACACTGACCCAGAGTCCTGAAAAAGAAGAGGCGTGTAACATTGGGCTCCCCATGCCTTGTGATCAGACTGAATTTCGTCTGGCCATCGGGATTTCCTTCGGACCTTCAGATTCTGGTGTCATATGAAAGGAGTGTGAATGTGGAGTGAGTGGGGTTTATATTGTAATCAAATAAAAATATTTAGAGTATTATATACCAACACTGTGTCCAGTGTCAGCCTGCTCCCCCATCCCGTTGGGAGGCCTCTATCAGAGCCTAACATTTGGTGGAAAATGTGGGCAGTGAATTGCCTGAACATTTATATGGATTCAGTTTTTGTAGTACAAGGATTGTTTTATTGGATTGGGACTTGGAAAAGAAGTAATTGGGAAACAGCTGAGGGAAAAAGTCTGGTCCAAAAGGAGGACTGGAAACGAATTTATAATTGGTTAAAAAAGGAATCCACGGAAACTGAAGATATGACATAAAGGCCATCAAAAGCGAGAGGGGAGTGAGAAATTCTGGAATGATAACGCTGACACCTTGGCCAAGATAGCAGCAAAAGAACTTTTTGGGAATAGAGCTCAGGCTATAGAGCAGGAGATTAAGCCAGAAGAAAAATAGGGAAACTGGAGGGTACAGGGGGATATGCAGTAACAAAAAGACAGGAGAGGTAAAGTGAGTACCTGAAAAAACCCAAAGGGAAGAAATTATTAATGTCTGCCACTCCATGGCACATCAAGGAATAGAGAATATGCTTTTAAAGGTAAAACAACTTGGAATTTGGCCTAGAGTATGGGAGGATGTAGAAAGTTTTGTTAAAAATTGTATAAAATGCATGGCAGACATCAATAGAACATCTAGTGCGGGGCCATTCTTACATCAAAGAATTGTAGGGCCATGGAGTAGGATACAAAAATGACTATATTGATAAGTTGCTGAAAACTTCAAGAGGAAATCAGTATTTGCTGATGGTGGTGGATTCTTTTTCTGGATGGGTGGAGGCAGTTCCTACCCAGAACCATACTGCAGAGACAATGGCTAAGAAACTATGGGAAGTTGTTTTTAGCAGGCATGGAACTCCGAGAGTAATTGATTTGGATAATGAACCACATTTTGTGGGGGAAGTAGTGTTTATTGTAGAAGTAGAAGTTTATTGAAAACTTTAGGAATAAAGCAGCAGTTACACATTCCTTACCATCCTCAATCATCAGGATCAGTAGAGAGAATGAATCAAACAATTAAGAAGCCTCTATGAAAGGTGGTACAAGAGACAGGTAAAGATTGAGATGAGAAATTACCATTGGTGTTGGCAGCGATTCGAAGTACTGATCAGTTAGGTACAGAGTACCAGCCAAACCCAATTCTCTTTGGAAGGCCTATGAGACTGTGGGGCCCTCTACTGTACCCAGGAGAAGGGGAAGTAGAGGAAGTATTGGTTACCCAGTGGGTTAAATAGTTATTGACTGAACTTAAGAAAATGGAATTTAGATTAACAGATGCAATTGAGAAAACAAGAGAATATGTGGACTGACAGGCCACTTAAGATACGAAATTGTGGAACAAAGGGGATAAGGTGATATATCTGAGGCTGACACCAAAAGATCATGTCTTGGAATCAAAATGGGTTGGACCATTTTCAATTATGAATAAAATTTCCCCCACTGTAGTGCAAATTAACAAGGGGGAAAAGGGGAAATGGGTGCACACATCACAATTAAAATTATGGCCCAAAAATTAGATAACCTTTTGGTTTGTTTTACAGAAATAAAAGGGGAATGCCCAGCTGCACTGGAGGATATTCCGAACAGATCCTGGATTGGGACTGTGGATACGGTGCAATGACTTTTGAAGTTGGGTTGCTGCTTATGCTCACTTTGCTTTGCATTATTTGTCTTGTGGAAAGATTGTGTTGTGTGATTTACATTTTCGGAAGAAGAATACCAGAGATCAAGCAAAAACAGAAGGGTTTAGCAAAGACTTAACAAAAGCACTTGGGGTGGTAGAGTCAGAGGCACAGGACATTATTCTTAGGGAATAATAACTATGACCTCAACACAAGAGGCGTGCAAAAGTGGAACCAGAAAAGGGGAAAGTTTGCAGGGAATGAAAATTGATTTTAAAGTAAAAGTTCTAAAACTGTCAGCAATGATTTGGGAAAAACAGGAAAGTCAATGGCATCCTGAAGGGTGGGGATATGGCTTCTGTTTTTATGTTTTGTAAGTATCTGGGGAAGTTTAGGGGTACAAGTATATACACATGTGAGCACCTCTAAAATGGATGTATGGATTAAAGGGATAAATATGTTCAACTATCAATAGGACACAATGGAGAAAACAGGACCAAACAAAGACAAATGTGAAGGGAAACCTTTTGAGGTGAAATTTGAAATATGGTGGGAAAATGGTAAGAATTTAACATGGGAATATTGAAAGCCAGAGGACTTGGAGAAGCAATTGAGGTATTTTTATATTATGAAAGATGAGGGCTGGTTGACATTTACATTTAGTTATAATGAAAATAACCCTAATATAAGCATCCTGAATTGCACTTTTTGGAATTTGGGATTTATTGTAACTACCCTGAATGTGATTTATGAAAAAGAATTAGCTAATGTCCATGTGGGATGGAATGAGTCAGCAGCTCTCGAAGTGTGGATGTATAATGCTATGGTAAATTCTTCCATAATGGTGAAATTAAGCTGTTTCAGGAAAATCCATAGGGGAACATATTTTTGGGGATGTGGTAGGTATTTTGTGTTTCTTAATCAAATACCAGTAAATAAAACAGCACCAAGAATTATGGCGGATGAACATCCATATAGAAGGGGGAAAGTAATCGAAGCCCCAACTATTGTGGACCAAACAATCTGGCTGGAGGGGTTGCAATTAGATGTGAATGCACAACATTCAGAGTGTACATCCTACGCCTTGCCTTTATTACTAGCATGGCAACAACAATGGGAAGATGGAGCTAAAGAGAAGTAAAAGAGGTATAGGAGAATATATTTTGGGTGACAATGGTGCTGGGATTGGGTTGTTGAATTCGTTTGATATTGAGACATTACGAAAGAAAATGTCAACCTTGGGTACATAAAGACACATGTAATAAAAAATTTTGGCACATTATCTGAGCAAGGAATAAGGAATGTAGTGCTCCAGTTAAAACAAATACAAGTCTTGGAAGCATCTTTAAATGCAAATTTATTGAGTTTGCCAGAAATTAAAAACAAGACTGCATTAGCAATACGATGTATACAGATTCAAGCTTATGGGATACAGTATATAGAGAGGATAGTCAATATACCGAGTAATGGGCATTAGCCCTTTGAATTGTTCAAAGACTCCCATATATGGAGCCAACAAATTATAGGATGGAAGAAACACCTTGGGTTTAATTGGAATCAGACCACTCTAAAAGGGGATTGAAAGGGCAGGATGATGTTACATAACACTGGAAAAAAGAAAAGAGCGGCAATGGCCTGGGTGTTGCCAAAGATTATTAACGCAGAATTATGGCAAATAGAAATAAGTGGAACACATTTGATCCAGGAAAAGGGGGGCTATAAATTGGTGGAATTGGTAAAACATTGTGAGGAGTGTGGGCAAAATAAATGGGTGCACCCAGAGCTAACTTGGTCTTTAGAGGGATGTTATCCAAACCATTCAAGTGGACAATGTATAATACAGTATTTAGCCCCTAATGGCTCAAGAGTGTTTGATTTAGGCAATGGGTGCATTTGTGAAAAATATATATTTTGATGAGATATGACAGAAAAAGGTCTAATTCAGTCATGCAAATGTAATGTAACAGAGGTTATTATTGAAGGAATTGTTTATTGGGGACCCTTATTCTTAAAAAAAGGAAATTGCTTGGGAACCAAAAGATGGGGACTGGTCCTTTGATTTAGGGGTACATTGGGAACAATGGGAGGAATTGGTAGATAAAAGTGAAAAAATAAAGCAATATGCAAAGGATGTATCTAAATCTGCCCAGCTGGGAAACATAAGTATCTTGTTGCATAATGGTCAAATATTAAAATTAGGAAAAGAAGGGGAAGAATTGACAGTCCACCATTGGTATGATGTCTTTAAGGGATGGTGTCCCAGTGCCACCGCCCTCCTGAATGTAGCATTGTATCCTATTTTTATATTGTTCAAATTAATGATTCTATTAATCTTTGTTATGCTGAGTTTCTACTCTCAAATAAGAAAACTGCAAGGAGTTTTGGAACAGGAAATATATATAAAGCTGAGCTGCTTCCAAAATTATAAAAATGTTACAGCCTGACAGAGCCAGAAGAGTACCCAGAAGTCACCTACTACAGGACAGGCCCAACAAAGAAAGTAACAGAACACCACTAGCCGTCACTGTCAGCCCCCAACTAAAACCCCTCCAGCGCATCATCAAGGATCTACAAACCTATCCTGAAGGACTATCCCTCACTCTTACAGATCTTGGGAGACAGGCCAGTCCTTGCTTACAGACAGCCCCGCAACCTTAAGCAAATACTCACCAGCACCTACACACTACACAACAAAAAACACTAACCCAGGAACCTATCCTTGCAACAAAGCCTGTTGCCAACTCTGTCCACATCTCTATTCAGGGGATACCATCATAGGACCTAACCACATCAGCCACACTATCAGAGGCTCGTTCACCTGCACATCTACCAACGTGCCATCGATATATGCCATCATGTGTCAGCAATGCCCCTCTGCCATGTACATTGGCCAGACCAGACAGTCTCTACATAAAATAAATAAATCAGACGTCAAGAATTATAACATTCAAAAGCCAGTCGGAGAACACTTCAATCTCTCTGGTCACTCGATTACAGACCTAAGAGTGGCTATTCTTCAACAAAAAAAACTTCAAAAACAGACTTTAGTGAAAAACTTTTTCACTAAGAGGATGGTGAAACACTGGAATGCGTTACCTAGGGAGGTGGTAGAATCTCCTTCCTTAGAGGTTTTTAAGGTCAGGCTTGACAAAGCCCTGGCTAGGATGATTTAACTGGGACTTGGTCCTGCTTTGAGCAGGGGGTTGGACTAGATGACCTTCTGGGGTCCCTTCCAACCCTGATATTCTATGATTCTATGATTCTATGATTCTATGACTCCAGCGAGAGACTTCTGAATTGGAATTAATTTGCAAACTGGATACAAATAACTTAGGCTTGAATAGAGACTGGGAGTGGATGGGTCATTACACAAAGTAAAACTATTTCCCCATGCTTATTCCCTCCCACCCCCGCTACTGTTATTCACACCTTCTTGTCAACTGTTGAAAATGGGCCATCCTGATTATCACTACAAAAGGTTTTTTTTCTCCTGCTGATAATTGCTCACCTTAATTGATCACTCTCGTTATAGTGTGTATGGCAACACCCATTGTTTCATGTTCTCTGTGTATATATAATATATATATATCTTCCTACTGTATTTTCTACTGCATGCATCTGATGAAGTGGGTTTTAGCCCACAAAAGCTTATGCTCAAATAAATGTGTTAGTCCTAAAGTTCCACAAGTACTCCTCGTTCTTTTTACAATAACCAATGTTATTAATCATGTATCAAAAGGGGGACTGTTGTGATGCATATGTTGTAATACATTATAGGCTATATGGGCCTAGTATAAATGCTGTATGCTTGACATGAATATGTGAGTTGCATGCTGGCAGCAAGGATTTAAGATTATGAGTGGTCAAGAATTGTCTGTGCAAAACAAACTTTGTCATGTCCATTAGAGGAAATGGAATATCTTTGATTATGGTGGCCTGCCTGGAACTGCTCTTCTGGAGTTATGGATGAAAGTCTTAGTAAACAGACAAAGAGCTAATGACGTGATAGACTGGTATGTAAAAAAGATCGTTTGCTATAGCTGAAGTTGGAGTCAGACACTGACCCAGAGTCCTCAGAAAGAAGAGACATGTAACGTGGGGCTCCCCATGCCTTGTGATCAGACTGAATTTCATCTGGCCATCGGGATTTCCTTTGGATCTTCAGATTCTGATGTCGTATGAAAGGAGGGTGAATATGGAGTGAGTGAGGTTTATATTGTAATCAATACAAATATTTCGAGTATTATATACCAACACTGTGTCCAGTATCTGCCTGCTCTTCCCGTATGGAAGCCTCTATCAGAGCCTAACATTGGGTCATTCCAACTCTCTCTCTAGCCCAATGCCTGCTTCAACAGGAGAGACTGAGAGCAATCAGCCCTAAAACACCCTGTAGCCCAGTGATTAGAGCACTCTTGTGGAGAAAGGATTTGAACTTGACCCTCCCTAACTTCCACATCAGGCAGAGATGTTTAGGGTCACAGAAATGCATTGCATTACATATATCCCCTGGTGTGCTATTTATAAGGATCCCAATTAAGTGGATTCTACAGTATAGCAATCTTCAGACAAGACATCACAAATCATTCTGAGACTCCCATACAAGCATTTGTTTGTTGTGTCTGCTAATAAATACAGTGGAATTTTTAAAATTAGTGTGAATTTCATGTATTTATTTGGATTTAAATAACAAAAAGATTGCCTGTACAAGATCTTCAGTCGCCCTGTCATAATTTAATGGTGTAACAAGGTCATAACTCCAGCAGCATTAAGAAACGAACACACAACTGGAACAAATAACTTAATTCAGTGGGCCATCTATAAACAAAAAAAAAACCCTCATTTTCACCCCTCATCATTCTGGGAAGTATCCTCAACCCCCATGAAAAAACCATTTAAGTAGATGACTTTTGCAGCATGGCTGGAAGGTCTCCAAATTCAAAATATGGGTGAATAAGGCCTGCAAAATATAATAAAATGTCAGAAAAGGAGATTATGGAAGGCTCTCTTTAAAAAAATTAGTAAGGCAAAAAGGAAGCTGGGCAAGGACCCAGTTTATTGTGAGTTTGTTATACATTGACTGACTGCTGTCTTTCAAGATTATCTCATCTGTCTTGTGGCCTAAAGGAAAAAAGGAAAACAAGTACTTTGCTTGCAAACAACTGATGCACCCTGTCATGTAGCATCTGAGTCCTACAGATTAAAATGAACACCTTAAGAATGAACGTTTCTGAAATGTAATTCCTTCCACCGTGAGAGAAGGGAAGATAACTGGCCACTGAAAAAGAGAAACACAGCCCTGAAGGAAAACTCTTTCTAGGGCTCGATCCTGTTCCTGATGAAAACAATGGAAGCAGGAGCCGGCCATTCTTCCAGTGGGAGTTGAGTGCACTACATACCTCCCAGGAAACACTCAGTACATTACAGGATTGAGCCCCAAATATAAGATGCAGACTGGTAAAAAGACACAAAAAATAAACATTGGTTATTACATTGTGGAAGGAGGGTAATAGGGACATATGAAAGGGTACACAAAGGTGCCAGGTAAAGATGTTCACAGGGCCAATTTACAGTAGGGTGACCAGATAGCAACTGTGAAAAAACAGGACGGAGGTGGGGGGTAATAGGCACCTATATAAGAGAAAGTCCCAAAAAACGGGACTGTCCCTATAAAAATGGGACATCTGGTCACCCAAATTTACAGCAAAAATCACACGGTATCTATAACTGTTAACGTCCTCTTTTAAAAAAAAAAGTGTATGCTACAAATCTACCAATTTAAATAAATTTACATAGAATACTTTGTGAAATTCTCTCACCCTCAGCTATATTCAATTTTGTTTATGGGTTTTTTTTTCAGATTGTCCAGACAACCCAAGTCCATTTATCTGAATGTATATTGTTCTTTCACTGTTCTGTAAGGACCTGATCCTTTTTAAAAAGTCCAAAATTCACAATAGAAAACATTGCTAAATGGCCTTAACAAGCAGGTAAACAAGTAAAACCTTCTAGTTAGTCAGCAATTCAAACCTTATATGATACAGAAAAAGTCTATATGATTAGTGACCAAATATGTTTGTATTCAGTAGATTAAATGAGATTTCCCTTTCCACAAAAAATTTTGCCTGAATTTCCTCCTATGAATTGTCAAGCATAACCACTACTCTTTGGCTATTAAATCAATAGCTTCCTGTCCACATGTCTATGCTTCCATAAATCTACGGTTAGACCAACACCAAGATTTTAAAAAATAACTGGTCATTTTGGTTACCTTAATTTTTGGATACCCAACTTGAAAAAGCTTGATGGGTTTCATGGAGGCATACTCAGCACATTCTGAAAATCAGGGCGCCTTACAGTGTTTGGTCACCCAAAATTTGAGACACCCAAAACCATTAGTCACTTTTGAAAATCATGGTCTGAGACTTTTCAAGACTGGATGTCTAAATGTAGGCTTCTAAATCCATATTTAGACACTTGGTAAGTGACCCAAATATCAAAAGTGCTACACACACAGTAACTCCTGTTGACTTCAAGACCAAAGAACTTAGTTTTCCCATAGGTATAGCATGGTCAGTGGAAGAGCAAACATCATCATCTTGGCCAACTGATGTACCATAATGCTGGCCTGTAAGGACAACTTCTATAGTTGACGGAAAAGCTCATTTTCTCATGGATTTGACTTCTCTGCTGAGACTGCCAGCTGGAGCGCTATTAGTACCAGTTGTGCCAGTGACTTAGTAACATTAACACCTGTTGACTGGAAATCAGACTGCAGACTCCTAATTCTTTTCACATAGGACACCAAACAGCTATCTGAAGGTAATGTTTTCTTATCATTTCTGACTTCAATCAGATATGAATGGTTGACCTACAGATGAAAGGCTCCATATTAAATTAACAAACCTCTGAAATATTCAATTGCCTTACACCTGCATTTCCTTTCACTAAATAATAATCCTTCACTGTGAGCATTTGCATTTACATTGAGACTTATTTATGATAACCAATGTGTCACAGAAGATTAAGGTTTTTCTGTCAGAAGATGTTCGGGTGGGATGGTAGCAGAGATTTTTTTTTCTTGATAGAAATTCTAAAATGTATTAGGAAAAAAGAAACCAGATGTTTAAAGAGAGAAAAGCAAAGAGTTAAAATAAATCAAAAATGATTGCTGCTGTAATTGCACATGCCTTCCTACTGGAGCAGCAGGACGTTAGACTACTGCTATTTGCTAGGCAACAATTATATAAACAGAAGTAAAGCCCACAGAATTCTTGGCAAGTATCATTAAAATAGATTAAATATAAACACAATCCATATCATAAATCATGCAGGAGGAAAAATGGGGTGGGGAAGGGAATTTATAAAGTATTCTTAACATTTTATGAAGTGCTGTAGGCATCAGACTGCACAGTCCTAGCCACCTAGAGGAATAGGGGGACAGATTTTTCTCTCAGCTCAGTCACCTTCAAGCACACTTGCTGAAGAACAAGGGACTAATTAACCCTATAATACTGACATTTTAAAAAATATATAGTAAATTAAAAGCAAGATGGGAAAGCCAAAATGCAGGTAGTTAACTGGATTGTTTATAAGGTGCTATTTTTAAAAAATGCTGAACATGTTACCATAGAATCATAGAAATGTAGGGCTGGAAGGGACCTTGAGAAGTCATCAAGTCCAGCCCCCTGCAGTATGGCAGGACCATGTATACCTAGACCATCCCTGACAGGTATATGTCCAATGTGTTTTTAAAAGCTTCCAATGATGAGCCCTCCACAACCTACTTTGGAAGCCTATTCTAGAACTTAACTAACCTTAGAGTTAGAAAGTTTTTCCTAATATCTAATGTATATCTCCCTTGCTGTAGATTAAGTCCATTAATTCTTGTCCTACTTCAGTGGACAGGGAGAACAACTGATCACAGTTCTCTTTATAACAGCCCTTAACATATTGGAAGACTTATTGGGTCACCCCTCAATCTTCTTTTTTCAAGACTAAACATGCCCCTTTTTTCCAACCTTTCCTCATAGATCAGATTTTCTAAACCTTTGATCATTTTTGTTGCTCTCCTCTGGACGCTTTACAATTTGTCCACATCTTTCCTAAATTTTGGTGGCCAGAACTGGACACAGTGCTCAGCTGGGGCCATACCAGTGCCAAGTACAGCAGGACAGTTACCTCCTGTATCTTACATGCAACACTCCTGTTAATACACCCCAGAATCATATCAGCCTTTTTTGCAGCAGCATCACATTGATGACTCACATTCAGTTTGTGGTCCACTATAACTCCCCAGTCCTTTTCAGCAGTACTGCCAACCAGCCAGTTATTCCCCATTTTCCAGTTGTAAATGTGATTTTTCCTTCCTAGGTGAAGTACTTTGTACTTGTCTTTATTGAATTTCATCTTGTTGAATTCAGACCAATTCTCCAATTTGTCAAGGTCATTTTGTATTTTAAACCTGTCCTCCAAAGTGCTAGTAATCCCTCCCAGCTTGGTGTCATCTGAAAATTTTATAAGCATACTTTCTATGCCATTGTCCAAGTCATTAATGAAAATATTGAATTGTACCAGACCCAAGAGTGACCCCTGCAGAACCTCTCACTAGATAGACCCGCCCAACTGGACAGCAAACCATTGATAACTACTCTTTGGGCATGGTCTTTCAACCAGTTGTGCATCCACCTTATAGTAATTTCATCTAGGTGACTTTTCCCTATTTTGCTTATGAGAATGCATTAGAGAACTGTGTCAAAAGCCTTACTAAAATCAAGATATATCACACCTATTGCTTCCCCCATCCTATCAAAGAAAGAAATTAAGTTGGTTTGGCGTGATTTGTTCTTGACAAATCTATGCTGACTAATCTTTATTATTAAGGCTGCGACTCAGTGACTTTCTGGGACCTCCGTGACTTCTGCAGCGGCAGGTGCAGCTGGCCCGGAGACCACCTGAGCAGCTCCCAGGCAAGCTGCACTGGCCGCGGCTGGAGCAGTCTCAGGCCACTGTGCCCCTCCAACCCCCAGCAGCAGGAGTTCAGGTGTGAGACGGGGCTCAGGGCTGAGGCAGGGGGTTGGGATGCGGGGGGAGGGAGGGCTCTGGCTGGTGCTTCCTTCAGGGGGGCTCCCTGGAAGTGGTCGGCATGTCCAGCTCCTAGGCAGAGGTGCGGCTAGGTGGCTGCGTGTGCTGCCTCCGCCTGTAGCTACCATGCCTGCAGCTCCTACTGGCCATGGTTCCTGGCCAATGGGCACTGCGGAGTGGGCACTGGAGGCACGGGCAGCGCGTGGAGCCCTCCTGGCCATGCTTCCACCTAGGGCTGCTGGGAACATGCCAGCTACTTCCAGGAGCTACACAGAGCCAGGTAGGGAGCCTGCTAGCCCCGCTAGCCTCCCTCTCCCTCCTCCAGCACCAGCGGGGTCCCAGGCCACAGGCCACCGCCACCGCCAGCCCCCACCCCCCGCAGCAGTAGCAAGGATCCCAGGCTGCTTGCCGCTGCCCACCCCCCCAGAACCAGTGGGGGTCCTGGGCACCCCGCCCCCCTTCCAGCGCACTCAAGTTTTAGTCAGGGGTATATAGTGCAAGTTATGGACAGGTCATGGGCCATGAATTTTTGTTTACTGCCCGAGACCTGTCTATGACTTTTACTAAAAATACCCGACTAAAACGTAGCCTTACTTATTATCCTCCAGGTGCACACAAACTTGATTGTTTAAGAATTTGAAACAATATCTGTCCAGCTACTGAAGTTAGCCTGATTGATCTATAATTCCTTGGGTTCTCCTTTCCCCCCTTTTTAAAGATAGGTACTCTGTTTGCCTTTCTCCAGTCTTCTGGGACCTCTCCCATCATTCAGGAGTTCTCATAGATAATTGCTAATGGCTCTGAGATTGCTGCAGGCCCTGCTGACTTCAATACATTTAATTTATCTAAATATTCTTTAACATTTTCTTTCCCTATTTCGGCTTGTATTCCTTCTCCCTAGTTGTTAACATTAATTATGTTGAGTATCTTGTCATCATTAACCTTTTAGTGAAGACAGAAGCAAAATAAGCATTAAGCACTTCAGCTTTTTTGATGACATCAATTATTAGCTCTCTTTCTCTGCTAAGTAGAAGGCCTGCACTTTCCTTTCTCTTTCTCTTATTCCTAATGCATTTGGAGAACCTCTTCTTATTGCTTTTATGTCCCTTGCAAGGTATAACTCATTTTGTGCCTTAGCCTTTCTGATTTTGTCCCTGCATATTTGGGCTGTTCTTTTTTACTCCTCCTTATCAAATTGACCATGTTTCCACTTTTTATGGATTCCTTTTTTATTTTCAGGTCATTAAAGAGCTCCTGATGGAGCCATATTGGCCTCTTACTATTCTTCCTACCTTTCCTTGGCATCGGAATAGTTTACAGTTGTGTCTTAATATTGTTTCCTGTTATATTGTCTCTTGTTATATGCTAGACACTTTTAATAAGACAATGCAAACAAGAATTCTCACAAAAGACGCTTGCAGGAGATAAAATTGTAAACTATTAGGTTCAGGATTTTACTCCTTGCAGCAAACACATATTCTTTGTTAATTAAAAGCAAATGTTCATGCAAGGAATGTAAATCGTTATACATGAATTCAAGAATACAATTAGAAAAATAACTCAGAGTAAGAAGACTTAGTTGCAGTTTAGTCACAGAGTTCTAAATTAAATTATTTGTAATCCCTTTATTTTGGAATGCTTCAAGAGCTGTCTGGGTATAATAAAATCCTTTGAATTCAAGATACCAGATCCTCAGCCAGGGTAAACTGTTGTAGCATCATTGACTTCAACTGACACTGATTTACATTAGCTGAAGATCTGGCCTGGTTATTCTAGACATACATGTAGATTCCAACTCAGTTTTAAGAAAGTTTGACTCCCTAAAACCAAATCAGGACAAAGCACAATCCATGTCATTCCAAGTTCCAGCTTGTTACGAACTTCCTCAGTTCCTTTAACAGCTGCTATAGTGTCAATCTACCTGTGTTTAGAATCTCCAATTTTAAAATCCTTCCACAGCCCCAGCCTGGATTAGCATGATTATTAAAAGCTGTTTACAGAGTGCTGTAAATTAAAGGCAGCCCTTTATAAACATACACAAGTCACGTTCCTTGCTCTTTTACTCGTTATGAATGCTAAAAAGGGATATTCAGTTGGATGATTCTCACTGGCTATTCACTCCTTCAGTTCTCTTTCAATGGGCTCTTACAATTTTACTGAGTTTCTGCTGCATTTCTTGTGACACAAATTTTCAAACAGACCAAGAGTTGAAGAACAAGGATAATTTTTGTAAAAAGAACAATTCTGCTCTCTGTACAATGCTAGGGCTGATTATGGTGAACAAGGAAAACCTTACTTGTGGATAGTAATTTCTAAACATAATCCACATCATGGATGGAAAAAATACCCAAACTAGCCTGAGGATCTGTCAGTGGGAAGAGTTTGAGTGAAATTATAACCTGGGGGAGACACTCACACCACCAGAATATGGAGCATTTTGACATGGCTTCATGTGTACTGGACTCCTTGGTTAAAAGCCTTTTGTCCTAATAAAACCCACAAAGCCATCCAAAATGAAAGCGAGGCTATGATGACAATCTGGGAGACATGCCTGTGTATGTGGGATCCTGTCATACCACCATACCCTACTGTTACTGGGATTTAGGGCCCTTATATTCCTACAGTGAAGTGCAAATTGTTTTTTGGTGAGATTGTGTTGTAGCTGTTTTAATGATAGCTGTCTGTGCAGCACTCAACTGAGTCTGAGCCCATTACTACTAAATGATACCCATACTGCTCCTCATACACACCCTCATTAGACTTTGCTATTATGACGGCAATGGTAGCAGCAAAGATATAGCCATATGAAGCCCAATCTTACTTCCACTGGATCTGATGCCAAAAGCCTTCATTTACTTCAAAGGTTGCAGGACTGGAACCAGGATAAAAAAACGGGGAGCACATGGAGTTTACTTTTTATACCTACTGAGTAAACTTGGGCAATTGCTCTGAGTAAAGCCTGGTTCCTTCTTCAGAGTCTGATCTGCTCATTTTAGGGACTAAAATAAGTTTGTACTGTGTTAGCTCTGCAGAGTCAACACAGTGCATAGAGAAAATTAGCTTCTTTCCTCCTCGTGCATCTTCAACAGATTTATTTTCTAAATTCAACTCAGCTAAACTGCTGATCTATTCTGTCTATTTAGGTGATTATATGGTCCTCATTGTTGTAGTATCTGAGCACCTAGCAAATAATGTTTTTAGCCACACAAAGTCCACATCTTCTCCCTGGAAATAGAAAGGTATAGTCTTATCATCCCTGTTGTATGTATGGAAGAAGCTGAGACACAGAAAGGTTAAGCAACTTGCTCACGGACACACAGGCAGTTTCTGGAAGAGGCAGGATTTTCATGCATGTCCCCTAACTTCAAGTCCAGCACCTTAATCACAAGGCCATCTTTTTCTCTCTTTTGAAAGCAGTGGGTGAAATGTTCAAAGCACCTAAGAGAGTTGCAATGGCTGTTGGGAGTCTAATTCTATTAGGCTGTTTTCAAAATCCCACGCAATGCGGGTTCACAAGTGGGTCTAATTTAGCCTTCAGAATCTTTATTGCAAGTGATACTGTGTGAGAAGGAAAGAGCCTCTCTTAACTCTCATATCCCAGGGTGAGTGTGCCGGTCTGACAGCTAGGAAAAAAGCATAATTTTTACTTGTAAACCAGGGGTCGGCAACCTTCGGCACATGGCCCATCAGGGAGCTGAAGCTCCCATTGGTTGGGAATGGTGAACCGCGGCCACTAGGAGCTGCAGGGGGCCGTGCCTGCGGGCAGTCAACATAAACAAAATGTCTCAAGGCCTGCCAGCAGATTATCCTGATGGGCTACATGCCAAAGGTTATCGACCTCTGTTGTAAACTAAACAAATTTCATCTAAAATCACTAAGACATAGCAAGCATGGAACCTCACAAGGCCACGTTTACAGAGTCATCTTTCAGAGCACAGCCACACTTTAAGCATTGCTTTCAAGTCACAAGACCAACCAAGGAGTCAGGGGTGCTACTGACTGAATTTCAAAGTTACAAAACAACAACAAGGTTTCTTAAATCTGTATTTCAATGGGATGAGTGGGCCAGCAGAGAGGCACATCTCCAAACAAATGTATAAAGCTATATCCCTGCTGCTGTAAAAGATATGAGGAAAACTCTTTACTATGTAATTAAAAAAAAACAACCCTAGCAGTTGACTGGTAATGATAAATGTTTTGAATGCTTTACTTAGAATAAATTATCTCAACCACCTGATTCCCACAATAAATTAAAAATTGGATCAGTTTGAAATGTATGCTTGTGGGGGAAAATTGAAATCAGCAAAGTGTGACCACATCTTTAAAAAATGAGTAGGTAGTTCTCATCTTAAAATTATATGGGCTTGCAAAGATTAGATGATGTGCTAGAGTGGTTAGGAGGGGATTGGGAATCCTATGTGCTGTACTTCTTCAACAAGCTCAATTCTCAAGCTGACCTGTTAATAAAGGAAGCCCCTGGACCATGGAAAGAGTTGCTGAGGCATAGCGAGGTGTATTGGCCATGTTCAGCATTAATGCCAATTGTGAATCACCAATTATTCATGACTAGCTGGAAAGGAAAAGGATATTTCTTCTGTTAAGTAAGTAGGGGGTTGTTCATTTGTTGATTGACTCTGCATGACTAAGGGACATTTACTTCTTCCCTTTCAATAATCAGCCAAAGATATAAATTGCTCTTCAAAGCTTACTGATATGAAGCAGCAGACATTTTTCTTAGTAAATATCAAGGAGACACACTTGAAGAAAATAATTTTTTTAATGTAAGAAAAGGATTTCTTACTGATAAGTCAAGTAAGAGAAAGATCAAGATTCAGAAGAGGGGGAGAGGAAACTGGACCAAACTGAACAAACTTGAGGGCTGTGTTCTCATTTGTGCAATACCTGTAGCATCCATAAGTTATGTGTATGGGGTATGTGTGATGCCAAGTCAAATAATCAGTGTGTGAGCTTGTAATCAGTCCCACTTGCATTTATAAAGACATTTGGCTTGTCCTGCTTGTGACCGGAGGCAAATGAAACATTATAAACCAAAGCAATTTAAAACAGTATATTTCAGGTGTTAACTTTACCCAGGAAACAGAACTCCCCTAAAGAGTATGATCTCTGGGCTACCCAATACTAATAAACCTGCAAGAATCTGGCCATGTCCAAAAAGGAATTTGCACCAGAGTTTTATGAAGCCTTATATTCAGCTGTAAGCATGTAAGATAGCAGGGAAGCTGTGGGATAAAGATTTGAAATGGAGTGCAAAAACAGGAAAAGCTACAAATGGTTAATATACATAAGATAATAATTAGTATGCATTGAATCCTTGGGAAGAAAGTAGATGCACAAGTATTTTTGCTGTAGATAAATTAAGTGTGGCTGCTGCTGAACGTAAACCACAAAGGGCAACTTTTTCTTCTAACTCTTAGTCATGCTTGATGATTTTTCAGCACTTTTGGATGAGAATTAAGTAGAGATATAATGGAAATTTGTTTCACCTAGTCCACTCAATCTCATTTTCACGATGGGATGAAGTAAAGCATCTTTGTTGTCTGAGAGGCAGTGAGAAGATGCAGACATAATGATTTTTGGCCTTTGACTATATGAGAAAGTTGTAGAAAAAAATCACACACAAAACCAGTTACCACAACTGGTGATCAAAATAATAAAAAATAATAGCCATTCCCCAGTTTTCTCTGCTGCAGTCTAGGAATTTCTCGATCACTGTACTTCTGTGATAAAAAGAAATACCACAGGGAAGAGCAGACATCTAGCATTTTGAGAGAAAGCAGTCTGAAGCACTTTAGTGCCACAAAAATCTACAAAGGAAACACTTCCTGGGGGGACGAGGCTCCGGGTGGAAGTGACAAAATATGTCATTTCCGGGACCGCCCACACTGGTCCATGCCCTGCAGCCCACCCCGGCAATTTAAAAGGGCCCAGGGCTCCCAGCCACCGCCACCGGCCCACAGGTCCTTTTAAATCACCCGGGCCCCCGGACATTTGCACCCTCTGTTGGCGGGCCTGTGCTGACCTAAATATTTTTGAGACTGGACCTAAGAGCCTTGTTTCTCCGACTCTCCCTACCTGATGCCTGACAGATAGGGAAGAGCCCACCTCGAGAACCAAAGGGGATACAACGCATCACCACAAGGTACCCACTCTCTGGATGACCAGTCACCTGTCACCACAGCTGTTACTGTGAGGAACAGCTGCAGGTAGGGGAGTCATCTAGAAATACCCCTGTAAAGTGCACAGAAAGCATGACAGGTCAAAGATCACTGAAATGGTGGGGAGAAGACTATAGGATTAATTTTGGGGTGGGGGGCAGGGGTGGGAATGGGAGGAAAAGGATGCATTTAGGGCCTGGGAGTGGTGCAGAAGCAAACGGAACACACAGCATCACTGACTGAGGCAGAACAATGTTGAGAGAGCCCTTAGTAAAACATTGGCAGCACATCTCTAGTTATGGATGCTCTTGGAACTTATGAAATAATGTTAGCATATCTTGATGGGAACAGGAAGCAGGAGAGATGAGTTCTTTACTATCTTTTTTGTATATATACTGCAGACTGTTTGTTGCAGGGCTGGTTAACAGAATAGCAAACATCTGTTTATACTGTAATACCTTTGTAAGCACATATTTGCAACAGAAAAAAAACCCCTGACATTTCTAAAAACAATAGCTTAACATGCATAGAATATTCCGGAAGACCATTCAACTTTTCTTTTGGTGCACAATTTTTTGCCTGTCAGTGTTAGATTGTTCTTAGGATTGTGTCATGTGTGCATTTCAGTGACCCCATTACAATCTTCTTCATGCAAATTGTCATAAGAAGCACTTGATAAGCAACAGCCCTCTATGGCTATCGGGCTAGGCAAACAGAGTATGCAATATGAAGTTTGTAGGTTTCATTAGACTGCAAACATCTTAGAAACCTACTGAGCATGCTCCAAAATGTTTTTGTAATCATTTATAAAGTATTTTTAGCTCTCCCCATGAGTACTGAGTCTCATGCCAAGTTCCAAACTTCAGGCTCTTTTGAAACTATTCAAGAAAAAGCAGGATTCAGAACTTTTTTACCATACAATGAGAAAAGTTTTTTAATCCCCACTCCCCTGTAAATCAAAAGCAACCGAATGTGTTTTATATTCGAACTTTACCCAAACACACAAAATCATACTGTTGAATAGAGATCAGCATAGAAAATCTTACAACCAAAGGTGAATGTCTCAGTAACAATTTTGAAAACTTCACTATAGCAGTTACTAACAGAGTCCTATAATAACAGCACTATTCTTCAGGAACTTCTGGTGTGGGGTGCCTATGCCAAAAGCACACAGCACAGTATAAAATAGCAGGGGAAAGAGAGGAAGACAATTTGGGCAAAAAACAACAACCCCACAATCCTTTTCTCCCCAAAAGTGCCATACATTCTTTATGCCTGTGCAGAACAGACAGGATCTCAGATTTTAAAGAGGCCCATACAGAGTAAACTGCAGGGAACTCAAAATTCCTTGCAAGGATGAAGGAATGAGCTGACTGTGTTGGGATTTGGAGCATGCTATAAAAAGCTATATAGAATGAAACAGAACCTATGGTTTCAGAAAGCCTAGAGTATTTAAAAACCTGAGGCTTAAATCACTATGCTGTCCCCCTTTGCTTGCTTTAAATACTGCCAGACAAATAAAAAGGTGTACATGTGTGTTATATTCTGCTCCAAACGTCTTATAATTCAATTTCCACTTCACTTAAATCAGGTAAAGGATGTCTACAAGCAAGTGGAGTGCAATCTGTTCACACACATCTTGAAAGGTCTTTCCCCTTTCTTGCAAGTTGTTTTAATTCACTGTGCATGATTCACTTCTCAGAAAACACTTTATGCTTCTACTTTAAACATCAAAATGGCTATTCAATGTGGGACTGAAAAAAAAAGAATTTACTAAATTCAACAGCCACAAAGCTATTGAAATGTTTCACACTGGAAATAAGTTTTTCCATGCAGGATTTCTTGTTCTGTTATATATAGCTAGATTTAAGTCCTTTAGGAAGCCCTACTGGCTTCTCCTTAAGCAATCTTTATTGAAACAATAATTTAAACTGCTTCCAGGTAGGCTTCAGAAATTACGCATGACAAAGGTTTCCTTTAGAAATATGTCAACTTAGAAGTGCTTTGTTATACCTTTTTATAGCCCCCACACTTACACTTTTTTAAACAGAAATCCTGTACGAAATATTCCTTATTTTATGGCAAGCAGCATATAAATAGAAAAAAATGTGTGAGGGGTGCATATTTCTCTGTTGCTAATCCTTTTACTTATTATCAGATGTTTTTGTAATTAGGTAAACCCTCAACTATGTATTGCACAGAACTAAAATTTCTCACTGAACCCCATTATACTAAGATAAAGTCGGCATTCCATTTTCTCATTCCAGCTTTTTCATTCTGTTGATTCCCAAGCAGCTCATGCTGATTTCTCTCTTTTTTCCTGTTGATGAGGAAAATAAATAAGAAGCTGAAGAAAAAAACAAAACCAAAAACAACCAGTGCAGCAGCATTAATTTTGAAACAAAGATGGTGTGAAGAAAAAACCCTGTAAAAAGTCTTTTAAATAAGCATTTAGAGCAAGGGTGGGCAAACTTTTTGGCCCAAGGGCCACATTGGGGTGCGAAACTGTATGGAGGGCTGGGTAGGGAAGGCTGTGCCTCCCCAAACAGCCTAGCCCCCGCTCCCTATGCCCCCTCCCACTTCCTGCCCCCTGACTGCCCCCCTCAGAATCCCCGACCTATCCAACGCCCCCTGCTCCTTGTCCTCTGACCGCCCCCTCCCGGGACCCCACTCCCAGTCCAACCCCCCCTGCTCCCTGTCCCCTGACTGCCCCAACCCCTATCCACACTCCCACCCCCAGACAGGCCCCCCAGGACTCCCATGCCTATCCAACCACCCCCTGTTCCTGTCCCCTGACTGCCCCCCCAGAACCTCCGCCCCATCCAACCACCCCCTGCTCCCTGTCCCCTGACTGCCCCACCCCCATCCACCCCCCCTCCCCCTGACAGCCCCCCCGGGACTCCCACACCTATCCAATGCCTCCTGCTCCCTGTCTCCTGACTGCCCCAGGACCCCCTGCCCCTTATCCAACCCCCCCAGCTCCCCGCCCCTTTACCATGCAGCTCAGAGAGGCAGAGCCTTCCGCCTGTGCTACCCGGGAGGAGCGGTGGGCCAGAGTGCTGGCGGTGCGGCGTGCTGAGGCTGCAGGGGAGGGGGGACAGCAGGGAAGGGGCCAGGGGCTAGCGTCCCAGGCCACGAGCTCAGGGGACGGACAGGACGGTCCCACAGACCGGATGTGGCCACGGGCCGTAGTTTGCCCACCTCTAATTTAGAGTAATAGAAATGTAGCGCTGGAAGGGGTCTCAAGTTGTCATCAAGTCCAGCCCCCTGTGCAGAGGCAGGACCAAGTAAACCTAGACCATCCCTGACTGGTGTTTGTCCAACCTTAAAACCCTGCAATGATGGGGATTCCACAACCTTCCTTGAAAGCCATTCCAGTTCTTAACTGAGACGGGGCATGGATCAGCATTCACGTTGCACTCCCCATCACTACCTGGCCCAGGACAGGGAAGCTAATGATCCAGCCAGCAGACCAAATTTGGTGATGAATCCTTGTCATGTGTCACCCGAGGCATGTTGTGCACACACTAAGGAGTACTTAAGTATCCTTATAGTCAGAAAGCTTTTCCTAACACCTAATCTAAAGTTCCCTTGCTGAAGATTAAGCCCATTTCCCCTTGTCCTACCTTCAGTGGACATGGAGAACAATTGAACACCGTCCTCTTTATAGCAAATACTTGCAGTATTTGAAGTCAGTTATCAGGTCTACCATGAGCTGTCTCAAGACTAAGCATGCCCAGTTTTTTTAAACTTCCTCATAAATAAGGTCTTCTAAACCTTTTCTCATTTTTTGTTGCTCTCCTCTGGACTCTTTCCAATTTGTCCATATCTTGTTTGAAGTATGGCACCAGAACTGGACACAGTGCTCCAGGTGAGGCCTCATCTTTGCCAAGTAGAGCAGGACTATTACTTCCCTGTATCTTACCTACAATACTCCTGTTAATACACCCCAGAACACTAGCCTTTTTAGCAACTGCATCAGATTGTTGACCCATATTCAATTTGTGGGCCATTATAATCCCAGAGCCTTTTCAGCAGCACTATCGCCTAGCGAGTTATTCCCCATTTTGTAGTTGTACATTTGATTTTTCCCTCATAAGTGTAGTACTTTGCACTTGTCTTTATTGAATTTCATCTTGTTGAATTCAGACCAATTCTACAATTAGTCAACGTCATTTTGAATCCTAATCCTGTCCTCCAAAATGCTTTCCATCTTGGTGTCATACACAAATTTTATAAGCATACTTTCCACTCCATTAGCCAAGTCATTAATGAAAATACTTACAAGTACCAGACCCAGGACAGATCCCTGTGGGACCTCACTCGATAAGTACCCCCAGTTTGACAGCAAACCATTGATAACTGCTCTTTGAGTCTGGTTGAAAGACTATATGTGCACCCACTTTAAAGTAATTTTATCTAGACTGCATTTCCCTAGTTTGCTTATGAAAATGTTATGTGGGACTTAGTCAAAAGAAAATCAAGATCTAGCACGTCCAGATCTTCCCCCATCCAGTAGGTCAGTAACCCTGCCAGAGAAGGAAATGAGGTTGGTTTGGTATGATTTGTTCTTAAAAAATATATGTTGGCTAATATCTCTAGATGCTTACAAATTGATTGTTTAATAATTCACTCCAGTACCTTTGCAGGTATGGAAGTTAGGCTGACTGGTCTGTAATTTCCCAGGTTCTCTTTATTCCCCTTTTTAAAGACATTGTGATGGGGCAAGGCCAGATGGCTATGGAAGAGTAGTCCTTTTGGGATCCAGGAAGTGGGCGGGTGAAGCCCGTCCACTGTTAAGGATCCCCCCCAGCCTAGAAGGGGGATCCACAGGACCTAGATTCCAATTAATTTCGGGGGACAACTAATGAAATAACAGGGACAGGAGTGTGGTCAAAGGGTCAAACGAAGGGAACCGGACGGGGACACTAAGCAGAGAACCCTGGACAGCTCCTCAAAGGCATCAAGGGAGTCAGAGGACGCCGCCCAGAGGAACTCTGCCCAGATACGTGAACAGACCAAGGATTGGAAATAGGCCCCACACTCACAGGAGACTCCATCGGCCAACCTCCTCACTCTGGTTTTATAGATGGCCATTTTAGCTAGGGCCAGGAGGAGGTTGACCAGGAGATCCCATGACTTTGTGGAGCCACGGATAGGCAGTGCATAAATAAGAAGGTGAGGGGAAAAGTGCAACCAAAAGCGTAATAAAATATTGGTGAGGAGCCGGAATAGGGGCTGCAGCCTGGCACATTCCAGGTATATATGTGCCAGGATTTTTCTCATGCCGCAAAAGGGGCAGGTGTCTGGGATTGAAGTGAACCGCACCAAGTACACGCCCATGCTCAGGGCTCCGTGAAGGAGCCACCAACTGACATCCCCGGCGGGTCTCGGGACTAAGGGGGAACATAGGCTGGCCCACCGGGGCTCCTCACCCACCAAAGGTGGCAGGAGGTCTCGCCATATTGTATCGGGGTGGGATGCGATGGTGAGGCCATGAAGGGTATGGAGCACGAGCGTGTATAGATGTTTTCTTGGCACGGTTTGAAAGCAGACTGGCTGCATCTCGTGCAGCCGGCTTACAGTGAAGGGGTGACGGGGTGGGTTGGGTCCACGGGGTAGGGGTCCAATTAAAAGGTCCGGCGGGCCTGGGATAGGGGGTGGGCGGGGCATGCCCTCATGCAGGACCCGGTCGAGATAAACCCGAGCAGCGGGAGGCAAAACGGCCTTCATCTCCTGAAGTATGCATCGGGGAGTACAAGGTCTGGAAAGCCCCATGCGCTGAGCAAGCGTCGGGGATCCAGCCAGTCTCCCCAGTCATAGTCCAGGAGGTCTCCGACTCTTGTGACTTCTGCCAGAACCAACCTCTCGAGCACCGAGCGGGACTCCGCCACCTGCACACGGATATGGGGGTTGTGTAGCAGGGGCTCCGCGAGGAGATCTGCCCCCTCGGTGGCCGCCATGGACCTGGTCGTTGAAAAGAGTTTCCAGGTCCGGAGGAGGTCCTGATAGAAGACCGGCAGCCCGGAGAGGTCTCGCGGAAGACCTCTCGGATGGAGATAAAGGAGCTGCCGGTTGTATTGGAGCCCTCGGAAGGGCGCAGGAAGGTGTATGCCAATACGCTCCACACTGGACTACCTGCACCATAAAGGAACCTCTGCAGGGCCTGGAGGCGGAAGACATGGATCTAAGTAAGCGGACATTTCAGGCCCTGCCCTCCCTCCTCCAGGGGTAGATGGAGAACCCCTGCAGGGACCCAGTGCAGTCCTGACCAAAAGAACTCCAGAATCGATGTCTGGAGGTTGGCCAGGAAACCTGGGGCCTGGACCAGGGTGTTGAGCCGGAACCAGAGCATGGACAGGACTAGTTGATTAAGCACCAGCACTCTCCCTCGAAGGGAGAGGCACCGGAGTAGTCCTGTCCATTTCTGGAACCGTTCTGTCACCCCGCTCTTTAAATTCAGCCAGTTCTCCGGCGGAGAGGGATGCATGGCAGTAAGGTAAATGCCGAGATAGAGCAGCGGACCCGTCCTCCACCGGATGGCCTGAAGCGCGGGTGGGAGGGAGCTTGCCTGCCGCCAATCCCCTACCACCAAGCCAGAGCTCTTGACCCAGTTGTCCCGCGTGGAGGAGGCTGTCGAATAGATGGCCTGGCAAGCCTCCATCCGCACCAAGTCGCCCGGGTCCTGGACCACGAGGAGTACGTCCTCAGCGTACGCCAACAGGACCAGCCGCAGCTTCGGCTCCCGCAGCACCAACCCTGTCAACCGCCTTTGGAGGAGACAGAGGAAGGGCTCGATCATCAGAGCGAACAGCTGGCCCGAGAGGGGGCACCCCTGCCATACTCCTCGCCTGAAGCTGACCATTTCGGTGAGGATCCAGTTGAGCCTGACCAGACACTCTACGGAGGCGTATAGCGCCCGGAGAAAACCCACAAACTGGGGTCCAAAGCCAAATGCTTGCAGAGTGCTCAGAAGATACCCGTGATCCACCCTGTCGAACGCCTTCTCCTGATCCAGGGACAGGAGGGCGAACGACAGACCATCCCTACACCCGAGTTCCAAAAGGTGCCAGACCAGATATAGGTTGTCGAAGATGCTGCAGCCCGGGACGGTGTAGGTCTGTTCTGGGTGGACCACATCCGCCAGCACGGACCCTAGCCGCAGCGAGATAGCTTTTGCCACGACTTTGTAGTCCGTGCTGAGGAGCGAGATGGGACGCCAATTTCATAAATCACGGAGGTCCCCCTTCTTCGGCAATAAGGCAAGCACGGCTCACCTGCAAAAAAGAGGGAGGACCCCGCTCTGCAAAGACTCGGCCCAGACGGTGACTAGGTCTGGGCTGAGGACGTCCCAGAACACGCGGTAGAACTCCACAGTCAGCCCGTCCATGCCCGGAGATTTATTGGTGGGCATGTGACGGAGGGCTTCCAAGAACTCGGCCAGAGTGAGAGGCAGCTCTAGCCGGTCTCGGTCACCCACGCTGACTACCGGGAGTTCCTCCCAGAGCACTCTGCAAGCATTAGGATTGGTCAGATCCGGGGAGAAAAGGCTTGCGTAGAAGGCTCTTGCCCTCCCGCACATCTCCACCGGATCCGTGAGGAGGGTGCCATCCTCTGCCAGAAGGCAGATGACATGTTTCTTAGCCCCTCTCTTTTTCTCCAGGGCGTAGAAGAAGCGGGAGCCGCGATCCATCTCCCGAAGGAGACGGATGCAGGATCGAACAAAGGCACCCTGGGCCCGATGGTCCTCGAAGGTCCGGAGCTCCTCCCACTTCTCCTGGCACGCTCCGCAGAGAGGCGGATCCTCGGGCCTGGCGGCCAGACACCTCTCCAGCTCTAAGACCTCCCGTTCCAACTGCTCTATCGCCGCATCCCTCCGTCGGCTGGCGCCCCGGGTGTAGTCACGGCAGAAGAGCTGGGTGTGCACCTTCCCTAGGTACCACTAGCGCCGCACCGAGGGAAAAGCACGCCGCTGCCCTCACCAGCCAGCCAGAACTCTCAGAAGGATGTCTCAAAGCCCGCGTCCTCTAGCAAGCTGTTGTTAAAATGCCAATAGGCCGGCCCCGGCCTCTCCGCGCAGAGGGCAGCTGTCACGGTGGCTAGATGATGGTCAGAAAATGGGGCCGGCCAGATACTGGAGGAGTGGGCTCATGAAAGATTAAAGCGTGATAAATAAATGCGGTCCAACCGGGAGTGGCGAGACCAATGGGCCTCCACCCGGACAAAGGTGAACGTGGAAGTGTCATCCGGGTGGTGGTTGCGCCAGACATCCACCAGGAAGTGGTGTTTGACTATCTCCTGGAGGACAGCGGTGGCGGCCAGGCTCTGCTCGGTCCCCGAGCGGTCCCGCTCCTCAAGGGTGATGTTAAAGTCCCCTCCCAGGACCAGGCACTCATGAGGATCCAAGGTGCCGAGGAAGGCGGACGCCTGCTGATAGAATTGCAGCCGCTCCGGACTCGCTGCTGGGGCATAGATGTTAACGAGGTTGACTACGAGCCCCTCCATGTGGACCCAGAGGTGCAGCAGGCAGCCCGGCACAGCCTCGGCGACCCCCCAGCACCTCGGGCCATAGGCCGGGGGAGAACAGGGTCGCCACTCCAGCCGTACGAACTGTGAGATGGCTAAAGTAGACCCTGTCCCCCCAATCCAGCTGCCAGCTGTCTCCTGCAGGAAAACCACAGAGTACCCCCGCCCCGAAAAGGAAGGAGAGCACCTGGGACCTGCGGAGACCCATCCTACAGCCGTGGGTGTTCAATGTTGCGATGGTAAGAGGTGCCATGAGGAGGGCTGAGGCGGATCCTCGCCAGCAGGGACGCTTGCGGCTCCCGACGGGCCGCGCAGCAGTCCGTGACCTACCCTGTAGGTGAGTAAGGAGTCACGGAAGAGGCGGACCCGCTGGTAGGCTGCATCGCCCTTCCTCCCGGTCCTTTTACCCTCCCCCATGAGGGCTCTTGCGGCCCGGAGGATTTGATTAAAGTCCCCCCATCACTGGAGAGCAAGCCGTACTTTGTTGCAGGAGCCACGGATGTCTTCTAAAAATTCTCGCAACTCCTCTTGCAGCGCATGGGGGGGTGGGGTTACGGTCTCCTGGCTACTCCCCGATGGGGCCCTTGGTACAGCCCCGTGGCCCTCCGAGACGGGCAGACAGGGTGCAGACCCCCGATGGGTCTTCTGATGGGTTGGCCTGAACGCTGGGGCAATAGGGGGCAGCGGAGGGAGGATAGCAGCCCCTGGTGGGTCAGGACAGGGAAACACAAAGGCCGCTCCCTGCTGGTCATCGATTGGAGAAGGGAAGGAGTGCCCCAGGAGTGGCAATAATATCTCGGGAGGTGGACAGGATAGGGACAGGGGCAGGGGCAAGGTTAGAGGCGAGATTCTGGGCTGGGAGAGGGCTCTCAGTGATGCCAGGTGCAGGCTCTATGGTGGATTTGGCAGCCACAGCATCAGGAGGTGGACTCTCTCCTGTAGGTCCTCTCCCGGGACGGAGGTTGAATGCTCCTCACCAACGAGGTGGCTCAGGTCCCAACCATGTGGCACTGGCCGTCACCTCAACAGGCTCGGCGGCCCTCAGCGGGGTGCCATCTGCAGCCAGGTTGACGGAGGAGTCCAGGGGCTCCTCGGAGGTGGGAGCGGAAGCAACGGTTAGGGGGAGGGAGCATGGGGAAAGGGGGGCTGGAGTGAAGTCGCCTATATTGAGGCCCGCTGGCATAGGGTCGTCCTTCCCCGGGTGACCGGGGTCAGACCCAGGGCCTCGATCTCCTCATATATGGACAGAAGATCAGTTTCCGCCACCCCGGGATTCTCCCCGCTGGCACCTGACGCGACGGTCGCCTCGGGATGCGCTGAGGTTTCAGATAGTACCAGGGCAGGGGTGGCTCCCTCGGGGGCCTTGGAGGGGATTGACTCCCGTGGAGGGGAGATACTGCCTTCCAGTGTTGCCACATCTTCCCCAGCCAGCACCGGTGGATGGAGCACACCCGTGGGTAGAGCGGAAGGCTCGACATCGGTGCATCCCTTCCTGGTCTTCCGGGGGTCCTCCACATCAGATGGAAGGAGCAGAGTTTGAGCCTTCCGCTTGCCTCGCTTCCCCTGGACTAGGGCCCAGCCCTCCATGGCATCATTCGAGGGCTGGCTAGCAGGGGTTCTGTCAGGGGACAGAGGCGATGGCTCAGGGACTCGAGGGAGTAACGGTGGGGCAGCACAAGGGAGGGAAGATTCCCCTTTGGGCGGGACCTCTCTCATGCCCGGCGGTGTCCCTGCCGCACCCTCCACCACAGGCCCCGCCAGATTGTAAGGAGCGGGGATGGGGCTCTCCCGCTCGTCTGGGAATAGTTGGGGAGGTGCCCCTTGGGCCTGAGCAGGAGCAATGGTGGACTGGGAAGGAGGAGGGGTGGTTTCGGGCGCCAGGCAGCCAGGGTCACCAGCGATGACAGGGCCAGTGCCCTGCTGGGCCAAGGGGAAGTCCCTCCGGACGTGCCCCATCGCCCGGCAGAGGTAGCACCGGGCCTCCCCCGTGGAGTAATGCACCCGTAATGGTAATGGTAGGGGACTAGGAAGGACCCCTCCAGCGCCTCTCCGTCATGCGCTGCCGGCGGCAGTTGAAGCTGCACTTGCCGGCGGAACGAGAGGATGTGAAGGAGAGCAGGGTCTTTGCAGCCCAACGGGAGAGGGCTGATGACAGAGATGGGCTTCCCCAGGGTAGAAAGGGCGGGTAACAGGGCGGCATTGGGAAGAAAGGGAGGGACAAAGGTCAGGACCAGGCGGACGCCCAGGTCCTCTAGCGGCTCTAAGGGGACGAACACGCCCCCTGCTGCCAGGCCCTTCTCCACCGCCTCCTGGGCGGCGGCCTCCGATGTTAAGAAGGAGACGACCTTGCCATACATTTTGGAGGCTGCCACAATGGCCGTGGGCCCCACTACCCTCGCCAATGCCCGCACATAGGTCTCCACGTGGGGTGAGGCGGGCACCAGGAGGCAACGAACGCCGTGCTTCCTGGTCATGGTGGGAAAGGGGCCCCGGCCGCTATAGATGGTAGCAGAGGTGGTGGTCAGGAGAGATGACATAGCAGCAGGTGGGGGGGCTGCCGCCACCTGGGCGTACACCCTGGGGGCTGGGGGAGGGACACCCACAGAGCTGGTGGAGGGAACAGCGGGGAGGGACACCCCAACCAGTGGTGGGGCCGGGGCATTGGGGGCAGCCCCTGCCATGGAGGGCCTGGTCTTTTTAGCGGGGCCCTTCGCCTTCTTATTCCCCTGGCCCTTCCCACCGGCTGGGGTGCTCCCCCCGAATCTGAGGGGGTGAGGGACGTGGTAGCAGTGGAGGTCACCCTGGTGCCTGTCGCTGCCGGTGCCCCAGCGGGGGCGGTGGCAGATGGTTCGGTTGCGGAGGTAGAAGCTTGGGGGGGGTGATGGAGGGGTAGGCAGGGGAGGGGCAGCTCAGGCTGCTGGAGGAGCCCCACCCGTCTCATCCCCCGCCATCATGAGTAGGGAGGAAAGGGGAGACACCAGAAGGAGGAGGGGAGAGGGGAAGCAGGTCGACCACTCCTCCCCGCTAGGCTGCAGGCAGGGGAGGAGGGCGCCAAAAGGGGTGGGCTGGACGGGGGGCAATCAGGGGTTAGGGTCAGTCATCGACACAAGGTGTAATTCCGGCTCCTCTTGGTGCACTAGGGGAGGGGGGGATACAACAACATTGGGGGTGCAGTGAAGCGGGTTGAAACTAAAATGGGGAGTGGCACAAGCGCATGGGAGGGGGCATAGGCGCACAAAGCGAGGGTAAACGGTCTGGAGGTAGGACAAGGAAATCAAGGGGCTAGCTTCAGAGGCTGGGGCGGGGCAAATAAATAAAGGTAGCAAAAGGAAAAGGGTGGGCAGGCAAACAAACTGAAGCTAGTAAGGGGGGCTGGGGCAAAAGGGGGGGCAAAGCTACAAGTGGCAAATGGGGCAGGTAGTAAAGGGCAAAGCTGTGGGGTGGGCAGTTGGGGGGGGACACGTGTGCCCACGTGCGCTTGCACAAGTCTTTTTGGCTGGCTTCTGCTTCTGGCCCAAAGGGTGGAAATAGTGCGTGGCAAGCCAAGCAAGCAGCTGAGTCCAGAGGCAGGAGCTGAGGCAGATGGTATACAGCCAGTGGGGGTGGTGGAGGGGGCAGCGAAGGTGGTAATAGTGGTGGGGTTTGGGGGGGACACACAGATGGATCGGGGGGCAGCTCCACACCACACCCCTTGTGTCCCTGGAAACACAGTCAAGACCCCCACCACAAGAGCACAGTTTGAAAATTAATCAGTCTTAGGGCCCCCTCCACAGTGGTCTGCAAAGTCTCTAGGTGCTCCCCACTGGTAGATGATCCTCTTCTTCTTCTCCTCGGGCTTCAGCAGCTCCAGGCAGCAGACTCCACAGCAGCAGCAGCAGCTCCAGGAACTCCAGGTGGTGATCCAGGCAGGCAGAAAGGACCCCTCTCAGGTGGTGGTGGTGTCCACATCAGCAGTGGCGGGGTCCCTCACTCCTCCTCTCTGGGGAGTGGTCTTGCAGCCCCCCCCCCGCCCCGGGGCTGCAGTTGGAGCAGTAGCAGCACCCGAGAGTGGGGGGTTCAGCAACCAGGTAGCAGAGAAAGGGAGGGGCAGTGTCTGGCAGGGAGAACTCAGGGCCCAGCAGCAGGAGTAGTAGCTTCCTACCTCCCTCCAAGCTAGAAGGCTATGGGAGATTAGTGGGAAATAGATATATTAGCTCCAGGCTAAACAAATCCCTGGTACCAGGTGAAATGGAAGCTGCTCCAGGTCAATTAAGACACCTGGGGCCAATTAAGAACTTTCCAGAAGGCAGGGAGAAGGCTAGGTTGACTGGGACACCAATCAGGGGCTGGCTGAAACTAGTTAAAAGCCTCTCAGTCAGTCAGGTGGGTGTGCATGTCAGGAGCTGTGGGAAGAAGTTGTGCTGTTGGAGAGACTGAGTAGTACACACCATATCAGGCACAAGGAAGGAGGCCCTGAAGTAAGGGTGAAATGGAGCTTGAGGAAGTGACGGCTGCTGTGGGGGGAGTAGCCCAGGGAATTGTACATGTCATGTTTCTAAAAGGTCAGCTGCCATTGCTGATACTATTAGGGTCCCTTGGCTGGAGCCCAGAGTAGAGGGTGGGCCCGGCTCCCCCCCGCTTTGCCTCCTGTTTAATCACTGAGACTGGGAGAATACAGAGACTGCAAGGAAGGATAACTTCTCCTCACCTTCCTCACTGGCTTATGATAAAAATGGCTCAGTAGACTGTGACCCTTGTCTCTAGAGAAAGAAGCATTATGTGGAGGGTCACAGTGAGCCTCTGAGGCTAGCGAAATCTGCCAGGAAACGCGGGACCCATGGAGGCAATGACAGAGCTTTGTCACAACTGGTGTCAAGAGTGGGATTTTGTTCACAGCATGGCGGAGGAAAGAGATTTAAAAAAAAATGCCACTGGTTGTCTGCCAAATATGATGTCAGGAGACGACGTAGAGGCATATCTCCTCTCATTCGAAAGGACTGCTCAGCGTGAGGCGTGGCCCCAGGAGCAGTGGGCCAGCATTCTCGCCCCTTTTTTGTGTGGAGAGGCCCAAAAGGCCTACTTTGACTTGCCTGCCACGGATGCCACTGACTATACCCATCTAAAGGTAGAGATCCTAGCATGATCAGGGGTAACGGCAGCGGTAAGGGCCCAGAGGTTCTATGAGAGGAAATACCAGGAGAACAAACTCCCAAGGTCCCAGCTATTTGACCCCATACACCTCGCACGGAAGTAGTTACAGCCCGAGGTGTGCAGGCCAGAGGAGATTTTGGAGACCGTGGTCATAGACCATTACATGCGGGGACTGCAGCCAGATCTCCGCAAATGGGTAGGCCAGAATGATCCATCCACATACGACGAGATGATTACACTGGTAGAAAGATGGATGACAGCCAGGAAACTGATACGACTACCCAAGGAAGGCCCCTTTCGAAGCAAGCACCCGACCCCAACCCTGGAAGGTTGGGCAGTCAAGCCCCCGGGGAGCCCTAGGTGGAAGAAGGAGGGGCCAAAACCAGTAGGGACCCCAGAAGGAAGGGATTGGCCTGAGTGGGGGGGAACCCCGGGACTAAACCCCCTAACCCCTGGGATAGGGGAGTGATTAAAAGCAATTATAGATGTTATGCATGTGGGGAGTGGGGACACATAGCAGCACAGTGTCTCAGCACCGAGGAGCCTATGCAATGTAACTTGGGGGATTGGGAGGTCCCATGCTCCCTTATCCACCTCGCGGGGGTCGCATTAGCCCCGCATAATTACACCAGGCCAGTGAGGATAAATGGAGCAGAGACTACAGCGCTTGTGGATTCTGGGAGTGCTATCACCCTCATATCGGGTAAGCTGGTAAAAAATAATCAGCTGCTACAAGCCAAACACATAGCAGTGACGTGCGTGCATGGGGCCATGAGCCATTACCCCACCATCCCAGTGGAGATAGAGGTTCAGGGAAACCCCATTGAGGTGACCGTGGGCGTAGTTCCTAAACTCCCATATCCTGTAGTCATTGGGAGGGACTATACAGGGTTTGATCATTTACTCCCCCCGGAGAGGCTGGAGGGAGGTGGGGACCCTGAGGACAGTGACTCGTCACTGGGGGAATGTCAACCCCCGATGTTTGCTGAGATTTCTCAGGATCTGTTCTCAGCCCCCCAAAAGACCCGGAAGACAAAAAAAGAGAGGAAGGCCATGAAGGCCTTGGGAACCCGGATCCTGACCCAGGGCCAGAAGACCTCCCTAATATGCAGATGGATGTGAGCAGCCAACAGAGAAACTTCCACCACAGAAGGTGAGCCAGAAGCTGCCCCCAGCCATGATGGCGGGGAGCCATTGGAAGAAGCAGAAGCCAGCCCCTGGGAGCTTGGGCAGGTTAGTCCCGAGAGAGAGACTTTTGGGCGGAACCAGGCGGAGGACCCCAGATAT
Organism: Dermochelys coriacea; assembly: GCF_009764565.3. NCBI lineage: Eukaryota > Metazoa > Chordata > Testudines > Dermochelyidae > Dermochelys > Dermochelys coriacea. The sequence goes on from NC_050068.2 coordinate 150,025,330, forward strand.
GATAACGCCAGGAAAGAGGTGGCCGAGATCGATGGGATACCCGTGGATGGGAAGGTCCGTGGTCCCGGACCTTACTTTATAGCAAAGAAAGATTTCCTGTACCGTGTGGTGCAAATGCAGGAGCAAGAAATACAACAACTTCTGGTGCCACAAAAACATCAAAAAGCCATATTGAGTCTCGCCCACAGTCACCTGTTTGGAGGACACCTGGGGTAGAGAAAACCCAGGCACGGATCCTACAGAGGTTCTTCTGGCCAGGCCATGAAGATGTCCGGCAATACTGCACCTCTTGTCCGGAGTGTCAGTTACATAGCCCTCACCCGCACTTGCAGACTCCTTTGATACCTTTTCCAATAATAGAGGTTCCTTTCGAACGGATAGCCATGGATCTGGTAGGGCCCCACCAACATGTGCTTGTTGTACTGGACTATGCAACTCGGTACCCGGAAGCTGTTCCCCTGCACAACACAGCTTCCAAGACAATAGCTAAGGAGCTAGTACAGATCTTTGCCTGGGTTGGGCTACCCAAGGAGATATTGACTGATCAAGGGACACCTTTCATTTCATCAAGTTGATGAAAGATCTCTGTTCATTGCTCCATGTACAAGCCCTATGGACCTCTGTATACCACCCGCAAACAGATGGCCTTGTGTAAAGGTTCAATAGGACCCTCAAGGCCATGATCAGGAAAGTGGTGAGCCGGGATGGGAATGATTGGGATACCCTATTGCCTTACCTCATGTTCGCCATCCGGGAGGTTCTGCAAGCCTCCACGGGTTTCTCTCCATTCGAACTACTATATGGGCACCACTCTCGGGGCATATTGGATATAGCCAGAGAAGCCTGGGAGGAGGAGCCAAATCCCGGAAGGAACATATTTGAGCATGTACTGCAGCTGAGAGATCGGATAGCCCAAGTTACGCCCATTGTACTGGAACACTTGGAGAGAGCACAGGAGACCCAACAAACCCATTATAACCACCAAGCGAAGCTTCAACGGTTCCAACCAGGGGATCGGGTGATGGTACTGGTGCCCACAGCAGAAAGTAAACTGTTGGCCCAGTGGCAGGGACCTACGAAATAATTGAAGCCATGGGAGAGGTGAACTATAAGGTGCGGCAGCCAGGCCACCGGAAATCGGAGCAAATTTACCACATCAATCTTCTAAAAGCTTGGCACAATTGAGAGGCATGCTTAGTCATGCAGGAGACCCTTCCCCAGGAGGATAACTTACATGAGCAAGTGAGGATATCATCCGACTTGACGCCGATCCAAAAGATCGAGGCAGCCGACATAATTAATCGCAACAGAGATGTGTTCTCTACAAAACCATGGTGGATGACAGACCTATCACCATATCCGCACGAACCTCAAAGCCAAGGTAACATTGAGACCCTACTGAATCCCAGCAGCCAAAAGAGAGGAAATCAAGGCCGAAGTAAAGAAAATGTTAGAATTAGGGGTTATTGAAGAATCTTACGGTCAGTGGTCCAGTCCAATTGTTCTAGTGCCTAAACCTGATGGTACCATGCGATTCTGTAATGACTTTCGCCGACTGAATGAAATATCCCAGTTTGATGCATACCCCATACCACGCATCGATGAACTGGTTGACCGACTGGGTGGGTCCCAATTCTTGACTACACTGGATCTGACAAAAGGGTACTGGCAGATCATAGAATCATAGAATCATAGAATATCAGGGTTGGAAGGGACCCCAGAAGGTCATCTAGTCCAACCCCCTGCTCAAAGCAGGACCAAGTCCCAGTTAAATCATCCCAGCTAGGGCTTTGTCAAGCCTGACCTTAAAAACCTCTAAGGAAGGAGATTCTACCACCTCCCTAGGTAACGCATTCCAGTGTTTCACCACCCTCTTAGTGAAAAAGTTTTTCCTAATATCCAATCTAAACCTCCCCCATTGCAACTTGAGACCATTACTCCTCGTTCTGTCATCTGCTACCATTGAGAACAGTCTAGAGCCATCCTCTTTGAAACCCCCTTTCAGGTAGTTGAAAGCAGCTATCAAATCCCCCCTCATTCTTCTCTTCTGCAGACTAAACAATCCCAGCTCCCTCAGCCTCTCCTCATAAGTCATGTGCTCTAGACCCCTAATCATTTTCGTTGCCCTTCGTTGTACTCTTTCCAATTTATCCACATCCTTCCTGTAGTGTGGGGCCCAAAACTGGACACAGTACTCCAGATGAGGCCTCACCAGTGTCGAATAGAGGGGAACGATCACGTCCCTCGATCTGCTCGCTATGCCCCTACTTATACAACCCAAAATGCCATTGGCCTTCTTGGCAACAAGGGCACACTGCTGACTCATATCCAGATTCCTCTGACCAAAGAAACTAAAGAAAAGGACAGCATTCTCCACCCCAGATGGGCTAGTCCAGTACACCGTCCTCCCTTTTGGACTACATGGGGCCCCAGCCACATTCCAGCGCTTCATGGATAAGCTGCTGCGCCCCATACTAGTTATGCAGCTGCATACCTAGATGATGTCATCATCCATATGCCAGACTGGAGAACCCACTTGGAGAAAGTTGAAGCAGTACTGCGCACCTTAAGGCGGGCTGGCCTCACTGCTAATCCCGCTAAATGCGCCATTGGGCTAGCAGAGGCTAGGTACCTGGGATATATTGTGGGAAGGGGTATAGTGAAGCCCCAAATGAATAAGCTAGAGGCAATTCAAAACTGGCCCTGGCTGACCTGAAAGAAGCAGGTCCATGCGCTCCTAGGCGTGGTAGGCTACTACCGACGGTTTATTCCCCACTTCGCCACTAGGGCAAGTCCCTTAACGGACCTGGTGAAGGCCCGAGGTCCAGACATGGTAAAGTAGACCGACGCAGCAGAGGGGGCATTTACAGACCTTCGGACGGCCCTCTGTAATGACCCCGTACTCATAGCCCCAGACTTTAACAGGGAATTTATTTTACAAACAGACACTTCCGAGGTGGGGTTGGGAGCAGTTCTGTCGCAAATGGTGGGAGAAGAGGAAAACCCAATCCTCTACCTAAGCAGAAAGCTTCTCCCAAGAGAACAGAAATACGCAGTAGTCGAGAGAGAATGACTTGCTGTCAAATGGACTATGGAGACACTGCGTTATTACCTCTTAGGCCGGTGATTTACTCTTTTGACGGACCATGCACCCCTCCAGTGGATGCAGCAGAAGAAGGAAAAGAATGCAAGGGTCACCAGGTGGTTCTTATCCCTCCAACCATTCCAGTTCCGCATATGGCACAGGGCTGGATGCCACCATGGCAATGCTGATGGTCTGTCACGAGCGTAGTGCCTGGCATCCCAAGTTGCCCAACACTATGGTGTTAAGCAGAGGAGTGGAATACGTGATGGGGCAAGGCCAGATGGCTATGGAAGAGTAGTGGGAGATAGATATATTAGCTCCAAGCTAAACAAATCCCTGGTACCAGGTTAAGTGAAATGAAACCTGCTCCAGGTCAATTAAGACACCTGGGGCCAATTAAAAACTTTCCAGAAGGCAGGGAGAAGGCTAGGTTGATTGGGACACCTGAAGCCAACCGGGGCCAGCTGAAACTAGTTAAAAGCCTCCCAGTCAGTCAGGTGGGTGTGCATGTCAGGAGCTGTGGGAAGAAGTTGTGCAGTTGGAGAGGCTGAGTAGTACACACCATATCAGGCACAAGGAAGGAGGCCCTGAGGTAAGGGAGAAGTGGAGCTTGAGGAAGTGAGGGCTGCTGTGGGGGAAGTAGCCCAGGGAATTGTACGTCATATTTCTAAAAGGTCAGCTACCATAGCTGATACTATTAGAGTCCCTGGGCTGGAGCCCAGAGTAGAGGGTGGGCCTGGGCTCCCCTTGCCCCCACCTTTTCCCCCTGTTTAATCACTGAGACTGGGAGACAACAGAGACTGTGCAAGGAAGGAAACTTCTCCTCACCTCCCTCACTGGCTTATGATGAAAATGGCTCAGTAGACTGTGACCTTTGTCTCTAGAGAAAGAAATATTACATGGAGGGTCACAGTGAGCCTCTGAGGCTAGCGAAATCCACCAGGAAATGCTGGAACCACGGAGGCAAGGACAGAGCTTTGTCACAATATGTACTACATTTGCCCTTCTCCAGTCATTGGGGACTGCACCCGTCCTTCCTGAGTTCTCGAAGATAATCACTAATGGTTCCAAGATTTCTTCAGCTAGTTCCTTAAGTATCCTAAAGTGCATTTCATCAGGCCCTGTGTGCTTCAATATATTTAACTTATCTAATATCCTTTAATCTGATATTTTCCTCTTTAATGAACTACTATGAGATAAAACAGAAATTGGCCTCAGCTACAAGAGATGAAGGCAATGGTTCTGATTTTCCCTCCTGACACAGCTGTACTTCAGCACAGGAATTTAGGGTGTTGGGGAAGATGGATATTTCATCCCAATGTAAATTAGAGCAGTCTCAGGGCTACTTTAATTTTTCTATTATCAAGATATATACTTACATGGGACACACTCTGTAACATTGACAAACTGTCCAACTTGTGTATGACCCATAACAACTTAACAAGAGGCATTGAAATGTAATCAAGACAATCTACTGGTATGTGAATTTCAAAGAGATGTCCTAGACCAGCAATCATTAACCCATTTATTTGTAGTAATATAAATAAAGGATAGATGTTAAGTGCATTTGTCCGTGTTTACCCATATCTTGTTAGAAATTTAACAATGTGATCTAATTAGCTTGTAGATGCTAAAATCCTGTTCCTGTCTTATAATGCTTCATTACTGTATTCTATTGTCTCAAAGATCAAAGATGTAAGATTCTACAGGAATTATTATTTTTTACATTGTCTTCAGCTTAATTATGTATGTTATCATGAACTGCCTTGATTGTTTGAATGGCTAATTGCATTGTGTTAATGAATACAACTAGTTTACCTGAATGCATAGGAAATAGCAACACTCTGCACTGTCTATTCTTCATTGGGGAAAGGTCCTGCTGTGAAAATTGCTGTCAAGAAGTTTATCAGCTTGTTAGAAGACTCTGAAGAAAAGGCCTGATCCTTTTTATCTCAGGTCTGCTTAAACTTTGACAAAAAAGTTCTCAGGCACGAGACTGAGATCTCCAGGTTTACTCTGGATTTACCCTGGAATTCTCATGGAAAATTTTGAACAAACATTACACCTGGATTGCCTAGTGGACTAGAACCTTTTACATTGATTCCAGAAATACTTTTACAAATCACCAGCCTCACCGTCTCAGCTATGAAACTGACTAGAGGACTTTTTACATATCTCTGTGTATATTGATATCTTAACCACTGCAATGCTCTTCCTTCTTTTTCCTTTTATTATTAAAACCTTCAGTATTACTTACTAAAGGATTAGCATCTGCATGATTATTGGGTAAGATCTGAAACTCATACTGACCTGGGAATCAGTGTCCTGTCCTTTGGGACAGGTGGACCTAACATATGATAAATCTGGTTTTCAGTAACCACTCACTATACTAGACTTGGTTCTCTAGGTGGGGGTCAATAGCTGGCATGCTTAAAGGGGACTGTATCTGGCTTCTTGATAACCAGCATGGTACTACAGAAGCTATTTTGTTACTTGCTTGGTGAATCTAATTATTGAATAAACCACCAGTTTCGGGATTGTCTGCCCTATTCTTTGCAGTCTGCCCTGAGTATAGCATCCTCAGTGTGGCCCATCTAGTCACCCGGACTCTCTCTCACACACACACCCATCATTGTAATATCTGAGGACTTGTCCATTGTATGGCTTTTTGTATCCAGTCTGGCTACACCAGTGCAAACCCCAGTGCAGATGCACTGCACTGATGTAAAATGAATTTTCACTGCTGTGACTTATCCCAGTTTAAAATAGTTTAACACTGGTGATGCAGAGACAGAAATTTCTCAGGCGTCAGCCCAAGACTGTAGCATGAACTCCAACAGAAACTAAGACCCATCACAAACTTCACCACTTTCTGCTCTAAGTGCAAGGTACATTTCTTTGACTTTGCTTTTTCTACCATAAATATATAGCAACATGTAAATAAAAAATCCAGAACAAGACACTCTACCACACTCTCCTCCCTCGAGGGAGAGGATGAGAACAAACCTGTGACAGATGTTAGTCCCATTGTTTGCTGCAGTACTGAAAGATACACAATATTACAGTGACAAGCATGGCATAAGAACCAATAGAGAATAGAATTGAGTCTATGCTGGAGGGGTTTTACTGGTGTAAATGTACCTGATATAGACAAGTCTTAAGTACATTGAACAGATTAATGTATTCATCCTTACAACACTTAGGATGTCGGAAAATGCTATTACTCCTCGCTCTGAAGACAGGTAAATTAAGGCACAGAGAGATTAAGTGACTCACCCAAGATCAACCCGGCAGTCTGCTGCAGAGCCAAAAGGTGAACCCAGGTATGCTGGGTCCCAGTTCACCTCCTTAAACACACCATCTCTCCACCTGTCCTAGAATACGTTACAGCAGCCGAGATTAGAAGCATTCTATCCCCCTCCTCCTGAGCACACGCCATCTGCTGGGGCTGGGAGGATGGGTGATGTAGAGCCAGCTATACCATCTCTCTGCCTTTGAGGGAAGGCCCTATGCTGGGGATTTTCCCTGGTAGTGACATTGTGCCTCTTCTGGCACTATCAGAGCAGCATAAACTCTGCATTGGCCCTAAAGGAGGAGAGAAAAATGAGTGAAAAAAGAAGCACAAGATAAAATAGGAGATAGGGAGTGTAATTATTATAATATTTAGCTGGAGGGGAAGGTTCTTTGTATCTTTATATTAACTTTTGAGAACTCATTCACTCATTATAGGAGATTTAGTTCAACAAAGCTTCATAGGTTTGTCATAAAAACCCCTTGCCCTACCCCATGTCCCCCACCCAAGAGTGGTATAATTGCCTCATCTGCCTGACACTATACACATTTGTCAAAAGATTGGCACATCTATATCAGAATGGCCCCCTTAGCAGGTCAAAACATTTGTTGGAGCTATTAGTTGAATATGTAGCACTCCTCTGGGAGATAATGCACGGTCCTGTCAAACCTCAGCGCCCATTTATTTTCCAGTGGCCACTTTGAAGCCAATTTGTGTTTGAAAAAAAGTTTGACTATTGTATTTCAGTAAATGTGAAGGAAAATGAGAGGAATGAAATAAGAGAGGCAGAAGAAAACAATATTCTACTATATACTCAGTCAGAATTTAGTCATTTCCACATCATGAAACATGTGGTGGGGAAGTACTCCCAAAACATATAGAAATACGGTTTTTGACGTGGCAAATTTTATTTAAAATAATTCTGAAGGGCATTTTTCATCATCCCTTTGGGGTTGGAAGGACACACTATGGCCAGCATTTCATAATCCATAGGAGAGAACCTATGCACATCTTCTGTTTCCATGTTCCCATCTCGCACTCTAGCAGCATATATGTTCTTGTTTCTAGTGTACTATTACTACCTTCCTACTACCCCTCGGTCCCTCTATTCTAAAATTCAAGGTTTCTAAGGAATCCCAGTCCTCCTCTTTTATTGGCCCAGTTTTCTTTTCTGAATTCTTTTCCCACCACTTCATTTCCACACCCTCTCATATACTCAGATGTAGTTCTCATCCATCCACCCATATTCCATAAAAGGTTTGTTGCCTTTCAAATTATTGAGGGACAGATTATCCACGCCTTTTTTGCTTTGGAGAGCAGTTACTCAGGATATGTCTGCGCTGCATAGTGTACCCTGCTCTTGGCATCCAAGCCCATGAACCTGCACTTGCCAAGCTCACCTCTTAACATCCACGCTGCAGCCGTATGAATGCCTCACCGTCTCGGAGTGAGGTACAGTTCTGGAACAGATGTGTGCTGCCATAGCTGTGAATACTCCACACAGATTGGAGTTTCTGAAGCAGGGTCACAAGCACAGACAAGTGGGATCTCAGTGTCATGGAGTTGTGAGATGACTAGAAGTAGGTCCAGAATTTTTGCATTAGGAAACACACCTTTGTGTAGCTGTGTGAGGAGCATGCACCAACTCCCCCGTGCCAGGAGACACACACAAGGGAGGCCATACCACTCCAGAAGTAGGCTGCTGTGGACATCTGGAAGCTGGCTGCCCCAGACTACTACAGACCCCAAGTCAACTGTTTGCGTTATGGAGCCTTGTGATGCAATTAGGACTGTGGTTTACCCAAAAGTGATGGGCAAAACTAATGTGCCCAAAATAACTGCTGGTTTTGTGAGAATAGGCTTCCCAAACTGCACCATGGCTACAATTGCTACACATATGCCCATAGTTTGCCCTCCATAAGGAGCAAGCAACTATGTTAATTCTTTGATTGCCCAGGCGTGCATAGCAATGGAGTAGTATCCTACAAAGGATACTTTGTAGGATACTACTCCATTGCTATTAGGGATGTAAATGGTTAATCGGTTAACTGGACCCTAGCCGTTAACCCTGGTGGCTGCCTTCATCGGGCTGGCTGGCTGGCGTGACCCCAGCAGCAGCCTCACTGGGCCAGGCAGGCTGAAGCAACCCTGGTGGGACCCCACACCCAGCCAGTGGGCTGGAGTGGTCCCAGCCACACTGCTGGGGCTCTGGCTGGTGGGCCGGAGTGGCCCCGGCTTTGGCCAAACTGGCGGGGCTCTGGCTTGGCCACACTGTGCCAGCGGGTGGGCTGCAACAGCCAGGCTGCAGCAGCCCCAGCTGCCAGCCGCAGTGGGCCGGCAAGGCCCCAGCCCTGGTGGGAGTCCTGCTGCCCCATGCCATGCCACTGGCAGAAAGAAATCAGTTAACGGCTAACCGATCAAATGATATCATTTTAATCCTTTAACTGGTCAACTTTTTTAACCAATATTTACATCCATAATTGCTATGCAGGCCTTGGTCGACCAAAGGGGCAGGTTTGTGGACACCAATGCAGGCTGTATTGGCAAGATGCATGATGCCATGTTGCTAAGATCTGGCATTTATGTGTTTGGACAAGCAGGGACTTTATTTGCTCCAAATGCCATGATCATCAACGGGGTCTCTGTGCCCACTAATGACAGTGGACCCTGCTTACACTGTCCTGCCATGGCTCATGAAACCGTACTCTGAGCTCAAAGAACCTGGCAAAAGAAAGCTCAATAAAATACTTGGCAGTTGCAGGTTGGTGGCTGAGTGCACAATTGGCAGATTCAAAGCAAGATGGTGCTGCCTTCAAAACTGTTTGGATGCAAGCGTGGCCAACACTGTCCATCTCTTTGTGGCATGCTGCACACTACACTATGTTTGCAAGGTGAAACAAGAGCATTTTCACATGGAGTGCACTCAAGTAGATCTCAGCTTACCAGTGTGAGAAAGAGGTTGACAAGCTGTAACCTGAACGTTATGGAGATCATAATATGTTTTCTTTATTTAAACTGTGCTTTTTAACACACAGTTCAATACTCCCCTCCAGGTAAAAGGGAAGAATAGTGTAAAAGATTATTCAAAAAGAAGTGAAAAAGTAACACATACTTCAGGTTCATACAGAAAATAGCACTGTATAATCTGGAAATATGGAAAAGAATATTGAATATAGCAGATTAATTTACCATTGAAGTAGTTGGAGTGGTACATTCTGAATGCCAATACATTGCTTTTTATTTAATAAGTTAAAGGGCTCTGTCATTCAAACGTTACAACATATTGCATAAAGGCATTTGGGGCTGAATAGTGCCGAGATGTATACCACAGTAAACCCCACAGGATACTAACGAGGGCAGAACTTGGCTATATTTTTTTTTATAAACCTGCCTTATTGTGATATCTAAGTGCCAGACAAATTCATTTAAGTAAACACAGACAAAAACAGCAGCAGAACTTTTCAGTGCTTGAATATTCTACACAGGGCAAAAAAGTGCATTTTGTTAGGGTAACTTTTTTTTATTTTAGTTACTTTTTCACATATAACTTCATGTAAGCTACAAAAGTCGTGAAATGCAAAAATGGTAATAAAACAGCAAACTTAAAACAGCTTAGATAAAAAACGTTTTCCCCCTAACAATGACCATTAAAAATGAGCCACATTTTGATGGATTCATTCAATAAACATACCATACACTTTTCAAAAATAAACAGAGAACAACGTTAGAGAAACTAATACCATCAACAGCATGAAGTATTTAGTTGATTAATTTGTAAAGACAAATGAAATCTCTAGGCACAGTTTTAGGCATTATAGAGGACACAGAGGCAACAGGTTAGTGTGCACTGTTCTGTACAAAAATACAGTCTGAATAAATTACATTGCTAGCCATAAGATTAGACTTCACTTACCAGTTAGTTCATTGCATGTTTAATAATATACAGTTACATGCTAATCCATATATCATTCATATTTCAAACACATAGGTCTCTATATTTATGTCTTTAAAATTTACATGTTGAACTTACAAAAGCTAAATGTAGTTGTGCAAGAAATTCAAAAGAGTGGGTTGGTACTTGTTGCACCAGATGGTATACTTTAAGCTTAAAAATAAAAATAACTAGCCCTGCTTGCAAGTTCACTATATATATATATATCTGGAAGAGAAACAATGGGTTTGTGGTGTGAAAAATTACCTTGCTAGTGAGATAAAGCCAAATACAACTGAAATGATGAAGGCATGATATAAGAATAATATATAAAAATGATAAGTCTATTGTAAATACACTCCAACACAGGAGTGTTTTATTCTATGGGTAGAAAAAATATTTCAGCTTTACATTGTATTTACTTTTAGTTCGGAGCCAAAATATTCAATATTTAGCAATCTTGGCCATGGTAGGGGAAAAAAGCAGCAGCATAGGCTAAAATTAGGTGCCTAATTCCATGCTTAGGCTCCTAAATAAAAAGGACCTGATTCTGAGAAGTTTCCCCACACACAAACCCCACTAGTTTCATAGAGTTTAAGGCCAGAAGGGAGCATTAGATCAGATAGACTGATCAATAAAACACAGGCCATTAAATTTCACTCAGATGCCTTTGAGTTAGAACAAAACATTTCAGTCCTCAGGAAACTAAACTTTGTCCCACATGCAGAGAACAGAAGAGACCAAGATGCCACCAATGCCCATGGCCCTTGTAATGGCAGTGAACTGATTATGTGCTGATCACCTGTAGATCCCATTATCTTCAATGGAAGTTGTAGGTATTCAGAACCTCTGAAAATCAAGCCTCTGATTTTTGATGCCTAAATATGGATATAGGATCCTAATCTTAGGCACTCAAGTTTGAAAATTTTTGCCTAAAGGCCTTTTATGTTATGAATAGTGTTTTCTCCAGTATATGTGCAATTTATGAGTATATGCATTAGCCCACTGAATATGTTTTCTCTAGCTATACAGAAAGAGAAAGGGAGTTTATTAAGATTAGTAGATATGACATAGGTCTAGCATTGTACAGCTTCCTCTCCTTGTTCGAAGCAAAGTGCTGTGTAATTGTCAGCACCAAAGCACTGTTTCCTCTAAAAAGGAACAGAGATCCACTCACAGTAGACTTCTTAAAATTAGCCTAACTCCCATTCCATCACACAATGTTCCTAAAGCAGCTAAATAAGAGCAGTGTTACGCTGCAGTCCAGAAAGATTTGCAGTTAACCACATGCCACCTGCCTCGGCTTTAAGTCACATAGGAAAAAAATGCAGAGTTCCAAAGATTCTCAGCTGTCTGCGAGAAAGTGAAAGGTGCTCTCCTCCTTTCCCTCATGTCCTTTTACCCTCACTCTTCAGCAGGATGCACAAAAACATTTAAGTGAAGCTATCATTTTGCTCTGTCATCCTAGTCTAGCTAATCATCACTGATCCAGGGAAAAGTGCTGATGCTGACTATTCTTCTGTGATATCATACATTCTCTCCCAGAGAGGCCTAGGTTTGTTAAGAACTGGGTCTTGTTTGACAGAAATACTTTAACGAACAACAGACTACAAGCAGGTTTATGCTTCTTCTATACCGATTGCTGAATTTCCTCTCTCTGTAAACTGTGGCGAGTACATTTAATACTATAGGATGTGGTCCTAATGTTAAGTAATTCTGCAATCCTTTTGCAGAACCAGCAATACATCAACAATATGAAAGCATTTTTACAGCTTCAAAGTCCCTGTTCTTACAGAGGCCCAACTAGGATATATTTTAAATTTCTCAATTAATAAAAATAATTATTTCTAAAGTTGTATATTAGAGTTGTATAAAAATATGTTCACAATTAATTCAAATAAGCCAATATTAAACAAAAATAAAAGTTATGCTATGTAAGTCAATTTAAAAATTCCACCCTAGTTTAATTTGGGTCTCATTTCATTTGTATAGCCTCTGGAAGTTTTAAGTGGGAAACATTTAAACGGACGCATGTCAATCAACCTTTACACTCAGAGAAAAACAAATATTTGAAAAGGAGTACTTGTGGCATCTTAGAGACTAACAAATTTATTTGAGCATAAGCTTTCGTGAGCTACAGCTCACTTCATCGGAGGCATGCAGTGGAAAATACAGTAGGGAGATTTTATATACACAGAGAGCAAGAAACATTGGGTGTTACCAACACTCTCATTACAGTGTGTATGGTAAAAACCATTGTTTCATGTTGTTACATTGTTTCATGTTCTCTGTGTATATAAATCTCCCCATTGTATTTTCCACTGAATGCATCCAATGAAGTGAGCTGTAGCTCACAAAAGCTTATGCTCAAATAAATTTGTTAGTCTCTAAGGTGCCACAAGTATTCCTATTCTTTTTGCGGATACAGACTAACATGGCGGCTACTCTGAAACAAATATTTGAGTACATACTGTACTGATAACATTTTTATACTGTATGTAACTAGATCTCAGCTACATTCTTTCAATTAGAGACAGAAATTAACTGGATTTTTAGGAAGTGGCAGTCTCTCGCCATTAAACAGCTTTTTTTAAAAAAAAAATACTTGTAATAAGTATCAAGCAACTAGTTATTTTAGATTTAATTCCACCTCAAATGTATATGAACTTTTAGATATTTCCCATCAAAACAGATCATAAGGTCATACAGAGAGAGCAACCAATTTTAAGATGTTTATTTTGCATTACTGACCCAAAATGGAGATAGTGATCCAAGACTCTTAAGAAGGCATACAAAGTTAGTGCTTTAACCACTGTACCACAGCAAATATTACCATTTTGAGATGTAATGTGTTTCTTCCTCTGCATATATTTATATATTATATATATATATTCATTTATACTAACAAATGCCTTCTATAAAAATAGTTGGATTTGTTATTTATGCATTTCTACTGCACGGTTTGGAAATTAAAAGGGCATGAAGACAAATGCAGCTCATACCTGCATTTTATTTGCCTAAGGGAAATTCGAGGACCCTGTTACTCCTCACCCCACCCCACAATATTCAGAGCTGAGACAACTTCCAGCCACATAATTAGAAGCATGTGTCTCCAGGTTTTGACTTCCCTTCAGGGATCTGCCACAGTTGGCAGGGAAGATGTGGCTTGCCAATGCATAAACTCCCTTTTTTTTTCAGCAGACCGTCCAATGCAGACATTAGGAAAGTCATTGATCATTTACATTCACTGCCCCCAACACATGGTCATTTGCAACTAATTTCTCAACAGCTTTTTCTAGCAAGTGACCAGGACCCAACAGCACTTATTGATATAAGATGGCACCGCCTGCTTATCATGACATCTGAATCCTCCATGATATAAGGAAACTTCTAAATGGAGCTTATGCCAGCTGCTCCCCTGCAGGCGACGGCAGATGCAGGCACTGCATTTTCATTCCAGCAACGTCCCTCACAATGATCGCTGTCATGTAGATCCTTCACTTGTTGTCAAGAAAAATGACATTAACGTATCAGCAGCTTGCAACGTTTGCCTGTGTAAGATCAGTAATCTTAATTTTTGCAGTTCTCTTAAATGGATGTAAAAGCTAGTTATAGTGTTTGCGGCCAAAAGGCAAAGGCTATTAAATCAACAGAGCAGACTGCTTGATGCTCCACAAGTATTCTAAAAAACAGCGAGTTAGAAAAGATGGAGTAACCCTTTTGTTATTTCATTTCTTTTTCCCAGCCTAAAGTGGTACTAATAGTAGTCTTCATAGATCTTAGGGTTCAGGCAATAAAGGAGGGCACCCCCAAATGAAAATATAGTTGCACCCCAAGCCAGGCCATAGCCCCAGTTGAACTCATGGTATATTTTCAAGTTGACTGTCTCGATGAACTTGACTGGATAAAGGACTAGGCTGCAAGCCTGAAGAACAACTGAAAGAGAAATTAACCAAAAGTCAGAAGAGGGTTTTACTCATTTACATAAAAACACAAACATTACATTACCAACACTCACATTAAAAATGCCTTTGGTTACATGAACCTATCTGAGTTAGCAATGAAAGAAACAGCAGCCTATCAACGTAGAGAGCAATTACATGAATTGGAAGAAATTTGGATCCTGCTTCTTGATACATTTGCGTAAAGAATGTTGAGATAGCTCAAATAATGCTAGACTTCCATTCCACCTGACCTCTCCCCTTTTCCCCTCCCTCTGTTCATCCTCCAATCTCCTCCTTCCCTTTTTAAAAAATCTGTTACCCCCCAGACACACTCCAACATGTTATTTCTGTGTTATACCATCTGATTTTGTATTGTTTAGTCTTGCAGCTTTAACAAGTTGTTAGGTTGCACAACTGCATAATTTAATTGGCTAAATGCAAGGTACTTGGTAATATATACAAGCAAGTCACTTACCTTTTTGTATTTTTTAAAAAGTATTTATAAAAATGCCTTTGGTCCAATTTTTATTTGTATATATTGCTCTAATTGTACATAAAAATAAACTCATACAAACTTTATTTAATCCTTAGAGAGTATAGCACTCCAATATATTCCCCAGGAGATGAACAAATGTTATTGCTATTGGATAATGATATGATTCTGTTTGTTCCCTGAAGATCTGAAGTAACACCTATCTCTTCCCAATTTCCTTTTCTCTACCTTTTTTAGTCTGGAGTTTGCATTTTCTCTGTAATAAAACTAAACTGACTAATCTAATGGATACTATAAATAGAACACATCGAAGATGAGGAGGAATAAAGGAACCTGAAGAAATACAGTCCACACTCAACCAATTTATTCTAAATGAGGAGCAATATGTGATATTAATTAATATGTCCAATTACAATATAATTCTTATGGAATTATATATTATGTAGACATCACCTACTGTAATCAGGATTAATAATATATTATATGGATTACCAAAGGAATTCATAAAGCTTTGTCACCTACTGTGAAGTCATAAAACTCTAATATGTGGAAAAATATTTGCTGCATATAGTAAATACAGAGGAAAAATATGTCTGGCTCTGGCTCAAAACTGATGAAACAGAGCAAATTCTAGGAAGCGAGATGCTTAAAAATAATTATTTTCTATGATACTGTCCTGAGAGAGTCAGAAGATTTCATACAGCAAGAGGTGTATGTTCCAAACACATTTGCAATGGAATTCAATAAACCTGGTAATATTGTGTTGTATCCTGACCAGATGGAATATGCTTACAGTGAGAGTGCATCGTGTGCGTGTGCATGGATGAAGAACTGTTTTTCTGTTTGGAGAGCTCAGTTTTATAATGGTCCATCCTTCCCTAATGCAGGTACATAACTACCATTAGCATAATTGAGATAAACAGTTATTGGGTTCAATACAAGGATAAATGGGTGAAATGTAATGGCCTGTATTATGTAGGAGGTGAGACCAGATGATCTAATGGTCCCTTCCGACCTTAAACTCTATGAACTGCACGCGCACAAGAGGAGAAAAGACACCAGAGCAATGTGATTTCCAGCCTTTTCTCATCCCAAATACACAATGTGCCCCTGATCTCATGAACATTTAAGCAGATGATTAACTTTGCACACAGGAGCAACCCCATGATTTCAGGGGGACTATTCACAACCACAATGATAAGCCCATGCTTAAGTCATTGCAGAGTTGGGGCATATATTGTTGAAAGCACAGAGCTATCTGATAGACCACCACATTTCTTTAAACAAAAGATGCCAATTTGACTGCACTAAAGACTAAAGCCCTCGATTTACTGGCAGAACAGGAACTGCAATAACAATAGAGCAAAATTGTCCTGCCAATGAATCTCAACCAAACACTGTCTCATAGACTTTAAGGCGAGAAGGGACCATCATGATCATCTAGTCTGACCTCCCGCACATCGCAGGCCACAGAATTTCACCCACCCACTCCTGTAAAAAACCTCTCACCTATGTCTGAATTATTCAAGTCCTTAAATCATGATTTTAAAGATGTCAAGTTACAAAGAATTGATCATTTACTCTAGTTCAAACTAGCAAATGATGCATGCCCCATGCTGAAACAAGGTGGTGAAAAAATCCCCAGGGTCTCTGATAATCTGATCTGGAGGAAAATTTCTTCCTAACCCCAAATGCGGCGATCAGTTAGACCCTGCCCATGTCAGCAAGACCCACCAGCCAGACACGTGGGAAAGAATTCTCTGTAGTTACGCAGAGCCCTCCTCATCTAATGTCCTATCTCCAACCACTGGAAATATTTGTTACTAACAGTCACAGTTGCCATGGTAGGCAATCTCATACCATTCTCTCCATAAACTTATCAAGCTCAGTCTTGAAGCCAGTTAGGTTTTTTTGCCCCATTGCTCTCCTCAAGCCTTCTCTCATAAGGTAGCTTTTCCATTCCTCTCATCATCCTTGTAACCCATCTCTGCACCTGTTCCAGTTTGAATTCATCTTTCTTAAACATGGGAGATCAGAACTGCACACACTATTCCAGATGAGTTCTCACCAGTGCCTTGTACAATGGTACTAACACTTCCCTGTCTCTACTGGAAATACCTCACCTGATGCATCCTAGGACTGCATTAGCTTTTTTCACAGCCACATCACATTGGTGACTCATAGTCATTTTGTGGTCAACCAGTACACCCAGGTCTTTCACCTCCTTTGTCGCTTCCAACTGACAAATCACCAGATTATAGCAAAAATTTTTGTTCTTAGTCCCTAAATATGTTACCTTGCAATTTACACTATTAAATTTCATCCCATTTCTATTACTCCAATTTATAAGGTCATGCAGATCATCTTGATAGATATTCTGGTCCTCCTTCATATTGGGACTATACCTCCCAACTTTGTGTCATTCGCAAATTTTATTAGCACACTCCTCACTTCTTGTGCCAAGGTCATGAATGAAAATGTTAAATAAGATGGGTCCCAAGACCAATCCCGTAGGAACTCTTCTAGTAACCTCCCTTCAGCCTGAGAGTTCACCTTTCAGTCTGACACGTTATAGTCTCCCCTTTAACCAGTTCCTTATCCACCTTTCAGTTTTCATACTGATCCCCATCTTCTCCAATTTAACTAATAATTTACCACATGGAACTGTAACAAATGCCTTGCTGAAATCCAGGTAGATTAGACCTACTGCATGTCCTTTGCCTAAAAAAATCAGTTATCTTTCCAAAGAAAGATCAGGTGGGCCAGGCATGATCTACCATTTGTAAAACCATGCTGTATTTTATCCCAGTTACTGTTCATCTTCATGTCCTTAACTACTTTGTCTTTCAAAATTTGTTCCAAACCCTTGCATACAACTGAGGTCAAACTAACAAGCCTGTAGTTTCTGGGATCACTTTTTTTCCCCTTTCTTAAAAATAGGAACTATATTAGCAATTCTCCATTTACAGATTCATTGAAAATCCTTGCTATTGGGCTTGCAATTTCATGTGCCAGTTCCTTTAATAATCTTGGATGGAAATTATCTGGGGCCTCCAATTTGATTCCATGAGGCTGTTTGAGTTTGACTTCCACCTCGTATGTGGAAATTTCTACCTCCATATCTTCATTTCTATTAGCCACCCTGTCACTATCACTGAACTCATTACCAATATTAAAAAGTAGGGTAAAGTATTAGTTTAGGTGTTGGGCCATGCCTAGATTACCTTTAATTTCCACCCCATCCTCAGTGCTTAGTGATCCCACTTCTTTCCTTGTTTTCTTTTTATTTATATGGCTACAGAATCTTTTACTCTGGTTTTCATTTCCTTAACTAGGTCCAAGTCTGCTTGGCTTTTGGCAGTTCTCACTTTTTCCCTACATCTTCTGATCTCCAAGAGGGAGCTTTCCTTGCTGATCCTTCGCACCTTCCATTCCTTGTAGACTTTCTGCTTTCTCAATCACCTGTTTGAGGTGCTTGCTCATCCAGTTTGGTCTGCAACCCTTCGCTATGAACTTTTCCCCCTTGCTTGGGATGCAGTTTTCAGATAGTTTCTGCAACTTTGACTTAAAGTAATTCCAAGCCTCCTTCACATTCAGATCCTTGACTTCTTTGGTCCAGTCCACTTCCCTAACTAATTCCCTCAATTTTTTTAAGTTAGCTCTTCTGAAATCAAGGACCCTTGTTGCAAATCTATTTTTGTTTATCTTTCCATTTAGTTTAAACTGCATTAGATCATGATCACTCAAACCAAGGCTGTCCTCTACAATCAGTTCTTCTATGAGGTCCTTATTACTCACCAATACCAAATCTAAAATAGCATCACCTTTTGTTGATTCAGGGACTATTTGGTGATGAAATCTGTCAGTCATCACATTTCAGGAATATCTGGGCCGTACCATTATTAGTAGCACTTGTCCTCCAATCTATATTTGGAAAATTAAAACCTCCCATAATCTTACAATTCCCAATAGTATTTATTTCATTAAAATATTAAAGAGGTCTCTATTCATATCCAAAACGGATCCCAGGGTCTGTAGCAGACCCCAAGTACTAACCCAGTGGAGCCTCTGTTCCTTTCTTCCCCCAAAGTGATTCTGACCCAAAAAGACTCTGTTTTATCCATTCTATCATTTTTAATTTCTTTAGAGTCTACTTTGTATTAATATCCAATGCTACTCCACCACTTTTACCTTTATTTCTGTCTTTTTTGAACAGCACAGATCCTTCAATACCTGTATTCCCGTCATGACTAGTGTTCCACCATGTTTCTGTTATCCCTATATCTGGTTTCTCTTCTGTGCCAGAAGTTCTACTTCCTCAGTTTTGTTACCGAGGCTCCTTGCATTGGCCTACAGATTCATAGATACTAAGGTCAGAAGGGACCATTCTGATCATCTAGTCTGACCTCCTGCACAGTGCAGGCCACAGAATCTCACCCACCCACTCCTATGAAAAATCTCACCCATGTCTGAGCTATTGAAGTCCTTAAATCATGGTTTAAAGACTTCAAGGAGCAGAGAATCCTCCCTCAAGTCAACCATGCCCCATGCTGCAGAGGAAGGTGAAAAACCTCCAGGGCCTCTCCAATCTGCCCTGGAGGAAAATTCCTTCCTGACCCCAAATATGGCAATCAGCTAAACCCTGAGCATATGGGCAAGATTCACCAGCCAGGTACTACAGAAAATTCTTTCCTGGGTAACTCAGATCCCATCCATCTAATATCCCATCTCAGGGGATTTGGCCTATTTACCCTGAATATTTAAAGATCAAATTACTTAACAAAATCACATTATCCCATCATACCATCTCCTCCATAAACTTATCAAGTAGAATCTTAAAACCAGATAGATCTTTTGCCCCCACTGCTTCCCTTGGAAGGCTATTCCAAAACTTCACTCCTCTGATGGTTAAAAACCTTCGTCTGATTTCAAGTCTAAACTTCCTGGTGGCCAGTTTATACCCATTTGTTCTTGTGTCCACATTGGTGCTGAGCTGAAATAATTCCTCTCCCTCTCCTGTATTTATCCCTCTGATATATTTATAGAGAGCAATCATATCTCCCCTCAACCTTCTTTTAGTTAGGCTAAACAAGCCAAGCTCCTTAAGTCTCCTTTCATAAGACAAGTTTTCCATTCCTTGGATCATCCTAGTAGCCCTTCTCTGTACCTGCTCCAGCTTGAATTCATCCTTTTTAAACATGGGAAATCAGAACTGCACACAGTATTCTAGGTGAGGTCTCACCAGTGCCTTGTATAATGGTACTAAAACCTCCTTATCCCTACTGGAAATGCCTCTCCTGATGCATCCCAAAACCGCATTAGCTTTTTTCACAGCCATATCACATTGGCAGCTCATAGTCATCCTATGATCAACCAATACTCCAAAGTCCTTCTCCTCTTCCGTTACTTCTAATTGATGCGTCCCCAACTTATAACTAAAATTCTTGTTATTAATCCCTAAATGCATAACCTTACACTTCTGACTATTAAATTTCATCCTATTACTATTACTCCAGTTTACAAGGTCATCCAGATCCTCCTGTATAATATCCCGATCCTTCTCCGAATTGGCAATACCTTCCAGCTTTGTATCATCCGCAAACTTTATTAGCACACTCCCACTTTTTGTGCCAAGGTCAGTAATAAAAAGATTAAATAAGATTGGTCCCAAAACCGATCCCTGAGGAACTCCACTGGTAACCTCCCTCCAACCTGACAGTTCGCCTTTCAGTAGGACCCGTTGCAGTCTCCCCTTTAACCAATTCCTTATCCACCTTTTGATGTTCATATTGATCCCCATCTTCTCCAATTTAACTAATAATTCCCCATGTGGCACGGTATCAAATGCCTTACTGAAATCTAGGTAAATTAGATCCACTGCATTTCCTTTATCTAAAAAACCTGTTACTTTTTCAAAAAAGGAGATTAGGTTGGTTTGGCACGATCTACCTTTTGTAAAACCATGTTGTATTTTGTCCCATTTACCATTGACTTCAATGTCCTTAACTAATTTCTCCTTCAAAATTTTTTCCAGGACCTTGCATACAACAGATGTCAAACTAACTGGCCTGTAGTTACCCGGATCACTTTTTTTTCCTTTCTTAAAAATAGGAACTATATTAGCAATTCTCCAATCATTCGGTACTACTCCTGAGTTTACAGATTCATTAAGAATTCTTGCTAATGGGCTTGCAATTTCAGGTGCCAATTCCTTTAATATTCTTGGATGAAGATTATCTGGGCCCCCCGATTTAGTCCCATTAAGCTGTTCGAGTTTCGCTTCTACCTGAGATATGGTAATATCTACCTCTATATCCTCATTCCCATTTGTCATGCTACCATTATCCCCAAGATCCTCTTTAGCCTTATTAAAGACTGAGGCAAAGTATTTGTTTAGATATTGGGCCATGCCTAGATTATCTTTAACCTCCACTCCATCCTCAGTGTTAAGTGGCCCCACTTCTTCTTTCTTAGTTTTCTTCTTATTTATATGGCTATAGAACCTTTTACTATTGGTTTTAATTCCCTTTGCAAGGTCCAACTCTACTCGACTTTTAGCCCGTCTCACTTTATCCCTACATGTTCTGACCTCAATTAGGTAGCTTTCCTTGCTGATCCCTCCCATCTTCCACTCCCTCTGCTTCTTCTTAATCACCTCTCTAAGATGCTTGCTCATCCAGCTTGGTCTACAACTCCTTCCTATGAATTTTTTCCCCTTTCTTGGGATACAGGCTTCCGATAGCTTCTGCAGCTTTGATTTAAAGTAATCCCAGGCCTCCTCTACCTTTAGATCCATAAATTCTTCAGTCCAATCCACTTCCCTAACTAATTTCCTTAATTTTTGAAAGTCAGCCCTTTTGAAATCAAAAACCTTAGTTGCAGATTTATTTTTGTTAATCCTTCCATTTAGTTTGAACTGAATTAGCTCATGATCACTTGAGCCAAGATTGTCCCCTACAACCATTTCTTCTTCTTCAGATATCTTAGTTGTTTCTGCTGGGCTTCACCCAGATTCTTCACCTGATTAGGTATGGTCATTCTACTGCCAATATCACCTACCTGATTGTTAGTGTCATTGGTACTGGCACTTTCTTTTCTCTTGATGTCCATTCTCCTACCCTATTGTTCCTTTCTCCACTGCTTTCTTCTCTCTTACTTGATTTTCCTCCCACTCAATGTTAGAATCATATGTGGGGACTGCATTAACATCTCCCAGCCATCTCCCATGAATTCCTAGTTTAAAGCTTTTAACCAGTTGTGCCAACCTCCATCCCAGAAATCTATTTCCCTCCCTACTCAGGTGGAGTCCATCCCACGAGAACTGTCCTGTGTCCATGAATGCCTCCCAGTGATTGAACATCCCAAAGCCCTCCTTATAGCACCACTGCATGAGCCATCTGTTGATTATGATAATCTTTTCTCTCCTTCATTCTCTTCCTCTAGGGACAGGTAGAATCCCACTGAATATCACCTGAGTCTCCATTTTTAATGGATCTTCCCCATCCTGGCATACTCTCCCTTGATGCATTCCAGTGAGAATCCAGTTGTGTCATTTGTTCTCACATGAAGGACAATCAGTGGATTATTTCCTGCTCCCATATCTTAGCTCCCAGCAAACAGCACACCTTTCTGTTCTCCAGATCAGCTCCAGTGACAGGTCCCTCTGTCCTTCTTAGTAGGATGTCCCCAATCACATAGACCTGCCTCTTCCTGATGGTTGCAATTCTCTGGCCTTCCTCCTTCTATTCCTTCTGGCTGCAAGTCTTCATATCTTTTGTTCTCTCTTGCAATATTCTGCAAGTCATCCTCTATCCTCCTGGGGCTATGAACTCTGGCTATCTCTATTGACTTTTCCTCTCTTCTTGTAGAACTGCTCTTTTCTTCCTTGCCCTCCCACCTTCTGTTACTGCCTGCTGTGCCCCTTCATTTTCCAATTCAGCAAACCTGTTCCTGAGCTCTATTTCTCCTTCAGTAGACAGTGTTTTCCTCTGGCTAGTTCTTGTAATCACATGCTTCCAGTGGCCACTTTTCTTATCCAGCAATCTGCTCTCAGTTCTCCAGCCCAGCTTGCATCTGCCAGTCCTGAGTTTTCCCTTCAGCCTACTCTTGTCTTCCAGCGATCATCAGCTTAAATCCCCTTCAAAACTCAACCATATTTTCTACCTGAAAATCCAAACCTCAGCCCTTGGCTATCATCAGCTCTATCAGGCAGCTCATCATACAAAGCACTGTTCAGGTACCGCTCCAGGATAATGTGCATGCCACAGCTTCCATGGTCATCTTCATTGTCTCTTCCATTCCTTGAGTCACGACCACCGCTGCTTCTGTAGCTGTGATAGGCTTCCCTCCTAAGCTCCTGTCAAGGAACTACCCCTTCCCCCCCGCCCCCAGACACACACCCCACCACAACCACATAGTCCCTCCCCCAAACTCCCCTTACAACTCCCACTCAAACTCCCATTTTCAGCTCTGTTTGCTGGCTCCTGTGCTACTGCTCCTGTCTTGCCAATGCATTTCAGATCCGACAGAGACCAAAAAGTAAGAGGGGTTTTCTTGGCCAATCAGTCTTTGGCCTCTCTCTCTCTCTCTTTGGCCACTGTAGATACAGATTTCTGAGACATGGATGCCCATCCACTAGGGATTGTTCTGGGGGGCCACCAGCTATCAACAGTAAAGATCTTCTGTTCAGGGTGATCACCTTTTCAAAACACAAAAGCGGAACACACACAGGAGCCCCAACCCCTCTCTGACCCTGACCCCTGCCCCTCTTCTTCCCCGAGGCCCTGCCTCTGGCTAGGCCAGAAGCCGCAGGGGAGGGAGGCTGGGAGGCCCAACAGTAACCCCCATCCCATGTCCTCCCCCACCCTGGCCGCTGCCCAGGGTATGCCTCACAGGGCAGGTGGAGGATCCAGGGCTACCCACAGTGGCCCAGGCTCCCTGGGCAGCTCTTACAACTGCCTGGCTTCGGCTTTTGGCCTGGCAAGGGGGAGCTAAGGCCCACCTCTGCTCTCCTACATTGGGAGGAGGCTGGCACTGCCTCTGAGCACAGAGCAGCACTACAGGGAATTGGGGGCAAATGCTGTCCCAGAGTCATTCAGCCTAGGACTGGATCTTGAACTCTGCATTTCAGGACTGTCCCGCCCAATTCAAGACAGGTAGTCACCCTACTTCTGTTGCTCCCAAACCACTGGAACATTGTACAGACAGAACAGTCCATGCATATAGATCCAATTACTGGATCCAGTCCTGAATCGAAAGCACAGAAGAAAATAAAAGAACCACACTATTCCTTGAACCAACTGGTCTGTCAACATTTAGGACTTGATTGTGATACTGCTACTCACACTGAGTTATTATCACCTACTCTACACTGAAGGCAATGAGAGCATGAGTGAAGTATGGTACTCCACAGCATGAGCAGAATCATCACAGTCATGCCCTTAGCTTTTAAAAGAAAAGTATTTCTTACTCTTCTCAAATTTGCTATTCTTGGGTCTAATTCTAATCTCTCACTTGTTTAATTCACCAACTTCATTAAGTTGCCTTGATTAGTTCTTCAGGAGTTAAACATCAGGCCCCATGGCTACAACTGTAAAAATAGCAGCTTAAAGGTAGGTTTGTAAATCCATATTCAGACCATGAAACAAGTGACCTAATTTGGAGAAGTGCTGAGCATCCAGCATCTCCTTCTGACTTTGGTCATCACTAGCTGTGTTTCCAGGTGGTTGTTGCTGCTCTCTTTGATTTAAGAATTGTCTTGGTCTACGAGTTTGGGCTGTTTCACTAAGCTTACAATCAGTACATTTAGGAAAGTTTTGTCATGACTCACAGGCCTCAAACACAGTTCCACAGGGATTACAAGAGCAGCCACACTTTAGCCCTCCACCAGGTGCCTTCTGACAATGTCTGACCCACAACCCACAAAGCCCAGCCCCAGTTAGAGACAGACATCTCATTGGCAGAATCCCAGAGTAGCCAACTGGCCCACTGACATCACATAAGACAGCAACAGGCAGCTGTGTGAACAACTGAGATCCATCCTGCTTCTGCTCTTGTTCCCCTGGTCTGACTTCCTGGCATCCTGACCTGGCTTGGCTGATTTGTTCAGTAGCCCAAGGAAAAAAAAAAAAAAAAAAAAAATCTTAAAATCAACTCTTGCTACTCAAAGTGTGCTAGTCCTGGTTACAAACTGAAATATTCAAATCCAGGCCACCCAGCAGGGTTTGTTTTTATGAAGTAGTCTACTGCACTTCCAAGACTTCTCTCCTGGAAGTTGCATTTGAACCAGAATTTTATATAACACTGTATATGCAGAAGAACAACTCTTCTGAAAATAGGAAAAAAGTAATCCATTAGCTTTTTTCATCTTGTTCAAAAATGTTAAGATAAGAAGATTTTGCTGAACAGTCAATGCAGCCTTCTATTTGGAAAATGTTTATGAAAATGGAGGTACTTCTATGTAAATATACTTCTCACCTGCCGCCCCAGCCCCACCCTGCCCACACACAGACACAGAGAGTAATAACTGCTAGGTGCTGTAATTTCAAAGATTAGCAGACATGCAAGATATACGATATGAAACAACTAAGAACAAAGTCAACCAAATCCTGTGCATCATGCCCTTATACTCACTAGATCTGGATTCTAATGAGCTGAGAAGGGAAGTGAATTTCAAAGACATGGGCCCTCGGAAAGGGAGCATGTGCCCAGCACACTGTCATGAAGTGTTGAAATGCAGTGTCTGAAAGCAAATATTTCCTAACTGATCTCCGCTGCCTTGGAATTGTATAAGGCAAGAGAGAAGGGTCTCTCAGCTTACAGAGCTGCTGGTCACAGCTGGTCCCAAACAGTCTGAACAGGGCTTTCGGGTACTATTCAGGGTGTTGGTGGTGGCCTTTAAAGAAAATCCCTGTCTCAGTCCTAAAACTTATCAAAGGGGTGGGATTTCCTGCCAGCTCTCTAGCCAACCATTGTCTGGGAGCAGAAGGCTGATCCTACTTCTTGCTGCCCAATCTCCTCCAAATGGAAGGAGAGATTATGCAGGATGCAGGAGAAGAATATGATCTTTGAGCTGGGAGGCATCTCTAGGTATGAAACTGAGACAGTGTGTACCCCTACATCCACGCCTTTTAGAGGATCATGATAAAACTTGTACAAAGTATGAATTGTGAGGGATCATTTGAAAACTCATGACTTGCTGATCATTATTTTCTTGGTAAAATATGTGTGGCCACATAGTATGTAAAGTTATAAGATTCCACTGTGAAATATTACATGTTCCAACATGTTCTGAAGAGCAGTCACAAGCCACTTCCCCAGAAACAAAAGGCTAGCCAAAACCTCAGCCAGGTGTCAACGAGATCAAATGGACCATCACCTGATTAAGTGGCCACTATTTAGCATGAGAGAGGCTGTGGGCAAAGAATCTGCATTTTAACAAAGAAGCAACTTAAGGTTCCTGTCCACACAGAGTTTCTGTCTCCTGAACCTCAGCTGGAAACGATTCTTGCACAAGAGAAATAACTACAAGATGAGAGACCAAACATCCCAAATCACCTCTTCCTTTCTCTCTACCAATGGCATCCACAACACCTGAAGAACAAAGGAGCAGCATTGGACTGGGGAGAGATCCTGACTGAAAGATTCAGCCACTAAGACAAATAAGAACTTGTGATGAGAGAGACCTTTGCTTTGAAGTCACTTAGCTTGTTAAGTTAGGTATTAGTTGTATTTTACTTTTTATTTCTTTGTAACCAATTCTGACTTTTATGCCTCATTACTTGTAATCACTTAAAATCTTTCTGTAGTTAATAAATCTGTTTTATCTAAACCAGTGTGTTTGGACTGAAGTGTTTGGGAAACTTCATTCGGGATAACAGGATTCATGCATATCATTTTCTATTAATGAAATGACTGACTTTATATGAGCTTGTATTGTCCATGAGGGTACAGGGCAGTATAAGATGCACATTTCTGGGGGAAAGTCTGGGACTAGGAGTTTTCTGGTGTTGCCCTGCAGTGTAATTCATGAGTGGCTGGCTATAGCACTCATACAGCATAACTTGGAGTAACTTACATGCTGGAGCTGTGTGTGAACAGACCAGCAGCGGTTACTCTCACGGCAAAGCAATGGAAAAGGTATCCCAGATTGGAGAATTGAGGGGACACAGCTGTCCAATGGTCCAGATTGTACCCTCCATAATGTCACAGAAACTGTATGCAAGAATTGGTCAGAACACAAAGATAAGTAAGAGCGCTGACCAATGTTACCTCTAATTTTTTCCATACGTGTGTGGATAAATTTTATTATGTGCACTGAGGTAATGTACGCCACCAGTAGAAAAAAAAAAACCTAGATATATAGAGAAATAAAAATTATGAAATGCATAGACCAGTCAAAAAACTAAAATAACACTTTGAAAGACTAAAATTACAGAGAATATATGTGCATTGCAGGAAGTAAACAACAACAACACAAGTATGTGTTGGGAGGTGTGTGTGCATGTATAGAGACATACAGACTGTGTGCGTGTGTGTTTGTGAGAGAGAGTGAGAGACACAGACAGACAGATTGCATGCGCTGGGGAAGTCTCAGAGACTGTGCGCTCTCTCTTTAAGGTAAAGGCACTCACTCACCACCTGAGCAGCATTCAGACCTCAGACCCTCCAGGCTGTCCCCTCTCCCCTGCTGGAGTACAGGGACACCCCGACATCAGCACCCCCCTCCCCTTCCCCACCCGCTCTACACAGCCAGCAGGAGAGTCTCAGGAGCAGCTGGGGCTCCAAGGTCGAGGGCAGGAGCAACATGAAGCAGCGGGAGGAGGGGCATCTGAATACATGCTGCCGGCTGGATGCGAGCGGCTCTGCTAATCAACTACACGACACTTCAATTAGTCCTGGGCGGGTGCCTCAGCACACAGCTTAGAGGAAATACAGGCCCTGACACCATGACTGAGGGACTGATGTCAAAAGGGCACTTGGTCTGCATGTTTCCTGATAAAGGGGTTGCAGTGATTTCAGGGTGAATTTCTGTCTCTCTAAAGGCTGTAGGATGGGACTCTGCCCCAAGACAAGCAGTAAGAGTTTGGAACAAGTAGTTACCCGAGAGGGGAGCCCCTACCAGAGAGTGTAACTCAAAATACAAATGAAATATACATTATTCTAAAACTAAATTGTGCTTACATACTCACAACGAACTCATGCCCTGCTATGGAAATCCCTTTGGGGACACCCTTCAAGTTTCAGTTTGTAGCGCTTCTGACACATCCTGAAAACAGGGAGCAGCATTTGCCTGCTCACTTTATTAGTCATTTCTTATATTGCCCAGTGCTCAAAAGCCACTATCTGGATGAGAGCTCCATTATTATAGGTGCGGCACACAGGAAGAGACAGCCTCTGCCCTCAAGAGTATACAAACTAAAAGGCCAAGACATACCAAGGGTAGCGGGATATACAAACAAGCAAAGTGATCAGGTAATGATTGACTAGCATCTTGTTTGCTTCACAGTGTTTGTAGAGGAGGGGCTTGTTTTTTGTTTTTATTTTTTTTAAATATACCTTGTCCTCAATTACTCCTCTACTTACCCATTCTTAATTTCAGATGTGAATTAATATGCAAACTATCCTGATCTGCTGTTCTAGCTAACTTTCTGCCCTGTGTTGGCCCACTCTCAATAATTAGCCAGGGTTGCTTCACTACCTGTTGTGCTTCTGCCTTCCTACTCCCCAAATATCCTACTACACACACACACACACACACACACACACACACACACTTACTAGCTAAGGCCTTTTGCTGGGAGAAAAAAAAATAAAAAAGTGGTAGCCAATCACAAAAGCCTTCAACCATTGTCCAGAATCTAAAGTCTCTGGAGACCACCATGTGACATGGGGTGGGCCGATTCCCATCCTTACACATTCTCATCTGCCCCCACCACACACAGTCAGTGGCTATAGGCACTTCTTTTGTTCTATCTGGAGTAGATATCTCCATCTGAAGGGAGGGGGAATAAATTCTTAAGCATAATCATGCAGGTTCCTGGAGCTGGAACCCTCCAACCTCTAAAATATTCTGAAATCCACAAAGACTATCTGAATCTAGAGACATCTGCATGGAGGGAAAACGCCTCTGTGCTCCAGCCTAGATGTCCTCAATAGCATCACAGGTCTTGCAGGTGATGCCTGGCCCCTGTCCAGTTCCAAAGATAGTTGAAAGAAGAGCTATGACCCTTCGGAACAAATGACAACGTCAGCATTAAATCCCAAAACTATTTCCCACAGATTTGCCAGGCAACATTGTTGCACAGGGCAGCTCTTCTCAGCCTCACCATATCCCTCCCTCCAACACATTTTGGGCCATAGCTTTTAAATATAAACAATCTAGGGTAAAGGAAACAGGTAAATTATCTTCCCCATGGTAGAGCTTTAATATAGTCATACTGATGTAGGTAAGTGTTAAGAGCAGAATTGTTGTAATAAACAAGCAAATTTACTTTAATCCCAGTGGAACACATTGGGATTCTTTCTCCCCCTCTCTCTGAAAAGAGAAACAAGGCTTTCATAAAAAAAAAAAAAAAAAAAAAAAAAAGAAAAAGCTACCAATTTAATAACATATTAATTAAGCAATAAGTCATGATAGGCAGTATATTTCTGGGCAATTACTGCACAGTATTATGAGACATGGAGTCAAAGGCCAAATGAGAAACCACCAGAGAAGTACAATAATCCCATTTCCCTAGAAATTAAGTGCCTGGAGTGTTTTATAATGTTATGGTTGAAGGTGAGTTTAAAAAAAATAAAATAAAAAAGAGAGACTAGTGCATTCACTTAGTGGGCATGCGTCAGTTAATTCACACACAGATCAAAAAGATCCATTTCTACTCAAGATTTCTGAACCCATTTTGCATTTTCTCAGTAAAAGCAAATGAGAAAGAAAACAGTAATATTACATGCATGCATAAAAGTGTGTCCCTATCCCTGCTAAATTGTAGCAGGCCAACTGTATTAATACATACAGCAGGGGGCAGCAAGATCCTTCCCCAGAGCTTTGTTTCAGCTCTAAATACCCTCCACATTCTGAAGGCCTATCTCTTCATATCCTTGAAAATGGCTTTTTAAAATCCATCTAGCAGACTAGATGCATCTGTCAGTCTCTTCATTACGGGCTATCAGAGAGGCTTAATCTGTTGGCTCCAGCACAGATATGATTGACAGGATGAAGGGAAGTCATGCTTGGTGGATCTCAGGCGGAGGGAAATATATCATTTACTGGCCAAGCCGAAAAACACCAGAATGCATAATAGGCTAGGATTTGGTATGACAGTTATTAGAGAATTCTTGGGGCCTATTTTTTTTCCAAAGGTCTTTCTTAAGGTCTCCATGTATCTCTGCATAAACTGTTCCACTTTGGTGCTTTGAAAATCAAAGAAGAGCTTTAAAGTACATGACAACTGTTAAAATTAATAATTAAGAGTTAAACAATTAAATTAATTCCTCTCGTGGTGCAGGAGCAGAAATAAACACCTTTAAAATTTAATCCTATTTATTTTCATCCTTATGGCTTCAAGGGTTCATTCACCCTTATTAATTGATTTTTCAAGCTCAAATTTTAAAAAAAGAACATTAAAACTTATCAGAATGGGCTTCAAGAAGAATAAAGGGGGACATGAAGCAACACAAAATAACCTGCTCAAAAAGCTGAAACTTTTGAGTTATCCCCTGCAGTCCCTCATGCAGCAGGTACTTCAGACGATAATTATTTATTTGCATTGGATTTAGAAGCTGCAAGAGTGTAAACGTAAAAATTATTAACATTTTACAAAATTGATATGCTAAACAGTATTAAGTATTTTTGGGATAAGACAAACTAAATGTCTCTGTATGACTACAGTGGACATATACTGCATGAAAGTAAAGCTGTACTAATAAAAATTTAAACACAGTTCTGGAAGTGATTAATTTATTTACCTGCTGCAAAGAGCATGACCGCAAGTGGTCTGTAGAACCGCCTCCGAGAACCCACACAGATAGAGATCAAACCAATCAGGAAAGCTATGAGAATGATGGTAGCACCGCCCAACAGCAAAGCGAGAGTTGCTATCTGCCAGTCTAGAAAGAGAAAGAAATAAAAACAATTGCAGCTAAACAACAAACACTTAACCTACAGAGGAAAAGGAGAACTATGAAGGGTACAGAGCATATCAAGACCTGAGGAAACTCACAAACATTTTTTTTAAATTAGTACAAATCCTTCGGGAGTTTTTAAATGCTTCATATGATAGATGCAAGTTAAAAGGCAAATCCTGCAATTCTTTCTCAAGATTCAACTGGGGGTTTTGCCTGAGTTGAGTCTTTGGCTTTCTCCAGTTTAGGGAGAGAGGACAAGGTTAGGTCAGGATTAGTTAACATGTGTTAGCTTAGTCCAGTCTAAATCACAGCTTTCCCCTAATGTAGAATAAAGGTTAATACTAAGGCTGTCAATTAATGTAATTAACTAAAAAAAAAATCACAATTAAAAAAATAATCATTAGTTAATCGCAGTTTAAATCACATTGTTAAACAATAATACCAATTGAAATTTATTAATTTTGATGTTTTCTACATTTTCAAATATATTGATTTCAATTGCAACACAGAATACAAAGTGTACAGTGCTCATTTTATATTATTTTTATTACAAATATTTGCACTGTAAAGATGATAAAAGACAATATTTTTCAATTCACCTCATACAAGTACTGTAGTGCAATCTCTATCGTGAAAGTGCAACTTACAAATGTAGATTTTTTTTTTGTTACATAACTTCACGCAAAAACAAAACAATGCAAAACTTTAGACCCTACAAGTCCACTCAGTCCTACTTCTCGTTCAGCCAATCGCTAAGAAAAAGAAGTTTCTTTATATTTACGGGAGATAATGCTGCCCACTTCTTATTTACAATGTCACCAGAAAGTAAGAACAGGCATTCGCATGACACTTTTGTAGCCGTCATTGCAAGGTATTTATGTGCCAGATATGCTAAACATTCGTATGCCCCTTCATGCTTCGGACACCATTCCAGGGGACATGCTTTCATGCCGATGATGCTTGTTAAAAAAATAATGCATTAATTAAATTTGTGACTGAACTCCTTGGGGGAGAATTATATGTCTCCAGCTCTATTTTACCCGCATTCTGTCATATATTTCATGTGATAGCAGTCTCGGATGATGATTCAGCACATGTTCATTTTAAGAGCACTTTCGCTGCAGATTTGACAAAACGCAAAGAAGGTACCAATGTCAGATTTCTAAAGATAGCTACAGCACTCGACCCAAGGTTTAAGAATCTGAAGCCCAGTGATAATTCACAAACATCTTGGCAGTCTGGAATCATGCATTTCTGTACACTGCAAAAATCCACCCCTATGCGGAGGGCCAGGCAATCCTAATTTGAGGGTTTAATCTAAAATTGAGGGGGCCTTGTGCTGACCATCTGCAAAGAAGCAGATTTCAACCTTAGTCCCACTGCAACAATATGGATCAAGCAAGAGGATCATAGCAACAACTCCAGTCATTCAGAACTAGAAGAGAGATAATCACCAACACAAATCCCTACAATGAGTTAATGGGAGAGAAAGAGCTATGGAAACTTTGGCTCTCTCACTCCTTGGCACATCTAGTGCTGATATTTCAGTTGGAATAAAAAAGCAAAGTGTATGACTGGTACAAAGTTAATAAAGAACTGATTTAGGACCTCATTCTCAGCATGAATTTAGAGATCAAACTTTACCAGAATAAGTTCAAATCAAGAAGAATAAATTGCCCAGAAGCCTTAGCTTTTTTTTTTTTTTTTTTTTTTTAAAAAAAAGGCAAGCAAGCAAAATATGTTCAAAATTAAGCACATTTGGGTTTCAACAATTAGTTAGGACACCTACAGTATGAATGAAAGAAATGAAGAGTGTAAATACATATTACATAAACCAATATATACATAGTACACAACCGATTCAAACCCATAAAGTAGACACTCTGCAATAACCTGAAGAGGGACTTACCACCCGCATGACTTAGCCCGGTAAATCACCAGTAAATCATGTATGAGTGGAGCATCTCTTCGCTAATGGGTCTGTGCCAGTGTAACTATATAGATGCAGTCAAATTAGAGACATCTGCAGCAATGAAGACAGGTCCTCGGTGACTGAGGTTCAGATATTGGACTGCCTATGGATCTGGGAACCAGAAACTCTTCAAGTCTCCTACCCTGACTCAGTATGCAGTTAAAGAAGTCATTTACTCTCTCTCTCTGTGTGTGTTTTACTATTAGTGAAATGGAAACACTGTCTTATCTACCTACAGGAGTGTTACAAGGACTGACTGATTAATTCTGATATGACAAAGAAAATTGTAAATGATTATAATTTTTGTTAAATGATTATTGTTACTGATGTATAAGACACTCTCCCAGTAACAGAGTACTGTACAAAATGAATATATAAACATAGTAACACCTACAGATATCAAATGGAGGAGCATCCCTCCAGCATGGAAACACATCAGAGAAAACTCTACACTTAAAAATTGCACAGGTACAAAGACAAGACATGCAATTCCTCTCACCCAGAAGGTAAAGCCACCCAAGAGTGCAAGTATAAATCAAATTGCATACATATGGAGAAGCTAGGGAATGAACATTTTAAATGCTTACAAATAATAAGAGATTACATGTTTGTGACGAAGCGGGACTGTTCTTAATGTTTCCTCTGAATATTGTGGGGGTGCCTCAGTTTCCCCTAGGCAGTTCTTAAGTATCTAGGTGGTGGAAGAAGGGTGTATGATCATTGCAGAGCCCTAGAGGGCAGGTGTGTGCAGAGGTCTGGACACAGAGAATGGCCAACACCCTGTTTCCTGGTGACTGATGGCCTGGCCCTTCCCTTGCAAGGTGAGAGCTAAAGGGTTGAAGACAAAGAGATCAGGCGACCTCCTGGCCCGGAAAAGGGACAAAGCCCAGAGGAGGATGGGCTGGAGAGAGTCAGTTTGAACTGGCTGGGGACATGGAGTGAAGTGCAGACGTGGTTGTCTGGCTCACTGCCCCCCCAAAATGGACCCAGCTGAGGGGTCCTGTTCTCTGCACCTACAAGCTCTGTTTTAGACCATGTTCCCGTCGTCTAATAAACCTTCTGTTTTACTGGCTGTCTGAGAGTCACGTCTGACTGCGAAGTTGGGGTGCGAGACCCTCTAGCTTCCCCAAGACCCCGCCTGGGCGGACTCGCTGTGGGAAGCGCACGGAGGGGCAGAGGATGCCGAATGTTCTGAGGTCAGACCCAGGAAGGTGGAAGTTGTGTGAGCTGTGTGCCCTGAAGACAGTCTGCTCACAGAAAGAGACTTCCCCAGAGTCCTGCCTGGCTTTGTAGGGAGCAGTTCCAGAGCATCGCCCAGGGATTCCGTGACAATGTTATCTTCAGGATGATCAGAAGCCAGAATGTCTCCTTAATAAAAGATGTGTAATACTGGAGCTACAAGGTGATGAAAAAATTAAGAATGCTACTGCTCTCCAAAGGGATTGCAAATGGGTAATAGATGAGGCAGGAAGACCAATCAAGTGGTAACAACAGTACAAGATGGGAACTTGGGCTAACGTCTTAGCCACCAGTTCAGACACATTATGGATTTTGGAAAGGTTAAAAACAATGATACCACCATGTTTCATTACTGATGTGGGCTGTAAGCAGACAAATCAATGTTGACAAACACCCATTTTCCAAACTAAGAGATTTGGACTAGTCAAGTAAAATGGACTTCCAGGACATGGGGACTGAGAATGTGGTGTTGACAATCAGCTCAGAACAGCAAAACTTCAATTTTGTGTATTCATTCCCAAATATTAGTTGAGGGACAGTTATTTTAACTACAGGCAGAATTCTGGACTCAACTGTATTGGGGACAGGTGGAGATTTCCAACAGGGACTGCCTCTTTTGTATCTTGGTTCATAAAGTCTCCACTCACAGGGTCATATAGTAATATCAGTTTTTAAGCAGAACTCCCCATTGGACTCAATAGGGAGTTCTATTTAAAAACTGATGACACAATACGAAACACAGTCAAACGTTATGTAGTGCACAAAATAATCTTGGGTTGAGATTTGCATAGATGACTAAACGAGAGTGATGCATCAACATCCCCTTAGGAAAAAATCTCAATCCTCAAGTTTTGAAGGCTATTGCAGCTAGTGACAAAGGAGAGCTTAAATGGGACTTAAGTGAACATGGGCCTTCAGAGTTCTCTGTACAGAGGGAAATTTCATCCTACATGCATAATAATATTTTTAAAGGGAATATGCAGACTGTTGGACCGCTTTTATACAGAAAAACAAAAATGGGAATAGATGCCTTTAAAAAGGAGAGTTTTATGTAATAAATATATGTTCCATTTTATAATTGTTCTTTTTTTATACTGTATGTATCTATGGAATTGCAGTGAAATAATTTATAATAAATGGTAACAAAGCAAGAACATCAGTTAATGGCAAGATTTCTTCTCTCTGTTTCTTCTATCTATATCATTAGTATATAAAGAGTTGATGTCACATGAATACATTACCAGTACAAAATAAAATAGTATACAATTGCTTATTTTTAAGCTTAATTATTTCATACCATTATATATAGATATAGATGAAATGATTAAGAATGACGACTCCCTGTATTACACTACAAAGTCTATTTTAGAGATACGCAAAATTTGCTTCCTCAAAGACTTGAAACCCAATCATGCAAACAAGCACAGGAGTTACTTTATATATGTGAGTAGTTCCTTAAATTCAGTGTGATTGCTCACATGTATAAAGTGATGGATGTGACTGAAAGTTTGAAAATTGAGGCCTTATTGACCAGTATTAGTTGTATTGGTTCTGAAACATGATCCACTTACATTGTAATAGTACAGTACATCATAGCAAGATACACAACATTACACATCAACGAACAGAGCAAGATTTTGGTGACTACAACAAAGTTGTTAGAAATTATGCTAGTCTTTTCACTATGCCTAAATGGTAGACATCTTATATCATTTGGGATTTAAAAGAATGTTCTCCTCAAATTTTAACCCAAATATAGATACTTAGATTTTGAAAGAATAGCTTTTTAAAAACCTAAACCCAACAGAAATATTTCCAGGGTATTTTTAATGCTTAAAAGAAAACAATTATTTTCATTCATAAAGTGTTTGCAACCCAAACATTGCAACACCCAGAACTTGAAATTGGTCATGAACAAAAGTGAAACTGAATTAACTGATTTTCATTGGACAAGCTGAGAGAAATGAAAAAAGAAAAAGTAAATTAGGTTTTAAAATTCTTTCAGTTTTGAAAATCTAAGTTGCTGTTAGTAACAAGTACAGAATTATTACATTAAATGTGTCCTTTAATTCCCACTTGCTTGATCACAATTAACATATCTAGTATGTAATTATACATTCCTCATGAAATGCCTCTGGGATAGAAATGCTAAGCAGGGGGACTACAACTCCCATTAGCCCTCTCCCCGCTGCATATCTCCTTTCCCCTGGCCAGGGAAGGGGAATGGTGCTGAACCAGGAAATGACTGGACTCTGTTTGGAAGTGGCAGCTACATGGCCGCTGAGGTCAGGGAAGCTGAAGCAGAAGTTGCATGGCTAGCCAGAAGCTGCACAGAAGCTAGATGCAGAAAGGAATCCCCAGGGACTGTACACAGAGCCGTCTGTGTCCAGGCTGGGATGCTGGACGATAAAGCCAGGTGTAGGTCTGCATGGTACTTATGGGGGAGGAGAAGCAGCAGCTGGGCAGAGAACCCCCAGTGCAGAGAGGCCCCCATAAGATACAGTAACTGAGCCTGGCCTAGAACACTGCAAACTCCTATGTGCTCGAATAGAGACTGGACTGGACAGGGCACCTCAGGCACTAGGCATGATGAGCCCTGTCTCTCGATTTGACTGCCCCAGAGGCGCAAACAAGAACTGCCATTGTTCACTAGAACTGTAACTGTTTAAGGGCTTGTCTACACTACTGCTTAAGGTGATGTAACTTATGTCACTTAGGGGGGGTGAAAAAGCTACCCCCTGAGCGATGCAAGCTATATCATCCTGAGCACTGTCCACACCAGCGCAATTGGGCAAGAGACACTCTCTCACCGACATAACTTCCTCCTCTGGTTGAGGTGGAGTAATTATGCTGACAAGAGAGCGCTCTCCTGTTGACATACCACATCTTCAGCACAAGAAGTGCTGCTGCACCAATGTAGCACAGTAGCGTAGACTAGCCCCCAGGCTGTGTTCCTCAGGTATTTGCAACCTCTCCCTTTCCTGCCAGTCCTAGTACTTA
The DNA here is from genome assembly GCF_009764565.3 of Dermochelys coriacea. Classification (NCBI taxonomy): domain Eukaryota; kingdom Metazoa; phylum Chordata; order Testudines; family Dermochelyidae; genus Dermochelys; species Dermochelys coriacea. The sequence continues at coordinate 150,062,411 of NC_050068.2, forward strand.
CTGGGACCCGCCAGGGCTAGCACCTGCAAGGCCTAACTACTGAAGCACCAACAGCACTTGCCCCCAAGTTGTGGTACACTTGCACGCTGCGTTTGGTGTACTGAGCAGCCCCAACAATTACACTTCTTTCAATGCACAGCTACTAATGTATTTGAAAATCTAGATGTAGATTTGTGCCCGTAAGGGGACACACGGTATATGCCATAGGAAACAATCATCCCTACACTGATCCTGGTGGGTGTTTTTATAACAAAGATTTATTAATAATTTTATTATTTTAGGGGTATCACAAAATTTGCAAAGTCTATGTGATTTTTAACCAGAAGAATTTCATACATATTTTCATTATCCAGAATGTGCCTTACAAAACAGAAAATGAGCCTTTAACATATAAATGCTCTTCTCAATTATATAAAATAAAAATAAGTAGTCTCGCCCCTTTTACATTAATCACTTAAGTCTTTGCCTTTTCCTATCTCAGGATAGCTTCAGTTTCATATCTATTTAGAAATTCTGCCAGTTTCTAAGCTATTTATAAGCATCGTGTTAATTCAACCTTGAAAAGTATCACTCTCCACCCGGCTACCCCGTAAAGTGAGGTGAACCTAAGCACTCAGCTATGTCTTCATTCTTAATTAAAAATAGCTTTATCTGCTCAATTTCTTTGCCAAAATAATACTTCAGTTTTAGGATAATATCAGCAGAAGTCATAAAAGAAGGATAAAATGTCTCAAATTGCCGAGAATAAAAAAATATATTTCCTTTTAATAAAGAGCTCATTCATTGTAAATATATGAAAGATCCATGCAAATGTTGTGTGCTTCAGTTCTTCACTGTTTTGGGGAATTCCTGAAAAAGAAAATATTTTTCTATCCACAGAACTCTGAATTGAATATGGTTGTGAAAATACATATTATACTGAATGTTAACATACAGTAACTCTTTCATATACTGTAAATAAACTTAGTTAATCTCTTTTGGAATATAGGATAAAGCCAAGGATGGGTTCTTTGATTTGTACAAAAATTCTCCACTGACCCCTCTGCTTGTAAGGAATGAAATAAGAGAAATTATTTGTGTCATTGTGACAGTGGTAATGAAACTTTGGAAGAATTTCTTTCTTCCAATGCTGAACAAGAAGAAACTTTATTAGAATAAGGAAAATAGTATTTTCTCTAACACTATTCTCTCAGCGTCTCAGTAGAACTTATACCTAGGACACATCCCAGCCTCCTCCTGTTTAGCATCCTGCTATAGATTTAAAGTAACAATACACATCCTCAGAGTTTGAAATACAGAATTTAGATCAAAGAATGAACCTGAAAAAATATGCTAAGTGAAATGCAGAAAAATTATTGACACACCTACACCAGATGCAAAAGAAATTAAGTATAGCCCACTGAGTGTGACAGCAATTAACTAATAAAGCAAATAAGATGAGACATTTCTAATTACTTTAAAATGTCAACAAGTGATTTGTGCAGTTATAAATAGCTATATACCTCTCCTTTTACTACATATACAAACCTCCAAAAACAAATTAACCATAAAGAAACATAAATCATCATTAAAGCAAAACATAAAGTAGAGTATCCTTTCTAAAAAGTTATCTGAACAGCAAACTTGTCATCTCTTTTCTTAACATTATCCATATGCAAAGACTAACATGGGCCTGATTCTCTTCTCATACCCAAGTAAATTAGGAGCAACTCCATTGAAGTCAGTGGAGCAATTGGTGGAAAAGGAATATCATGACCACCACAAAGCTCTTGTGATGAAATTACTCCACCCACATAGGCACCAAGTATCTGGGCTCTGCATGAGTACATGCAAAGAATTTCTTGGAAAGGTTATTTGGACTCTCTGCAGACAGAGTGCAGAGCTGTTAGCGACGTGAAATTCACTCCCGACCTTTCCATCCCCACCAAGCCAGGGCCAGGCCATGGGTCTGCTATGCAGTCCATCTCCCCAGCTATGAGCACAGAGTACTAGGGCCATCAAGATCAAAATAAAGATGGATCTGCAGCCTCTCTCCTTATGGCTCTCTTCACACAGATGCTTTGCACATCTTGCAGAGGTTCACAGACGCCCCCATGAAGTCACTCCATCAGCAAACCTCCATAGCAGTCCCTTACACAGGCACTCATACTACAATAGGTGACTTTTCTGTGCTATTTACTTGCTTATATTGTTCCCATCATCATGGATCACTGGTTCTGCCCCTTTTGATCTTTGTATGTTGTAGCAGATTCTTAGGCACTTGGGAATATTTTACCTAAGGCCAATCCTGGCTACATGAAGCCATTGTCTGTGAACCTGCACTATTGTGGCTATATAAACAGTTTTCTTAGGGTTGAATACAAATACTTTGTTGAGTCATTGCTCTGTTTGTGACATGAAACTGAATTTTGGCACTCAGTACAGCTATCTAAGTCTACAGATGCACTGAAAGCAGCCATTCATGGGAAAAGACAAGTATTTTTACAAACCAAATATCTAATACCACCAAGTTCTGCTGCTATCTTAGAACAAGAAAACTTGGAGGCAATAACTATTTTATTAAATATCAAACTCCAAATAAGGCATATTAAAATAAAATATATTTATGAATTAATTCAACAAAATGGCCCAGAATATATTTTTGTACTTAAGATTCACAGCTAAGGGGTGGAGAGTTATCATTTTCATAGAATCATAGAACTGAAAGAGACCTCGAGAGATCATCTAGTCCAGTCCCCCGCACTCAAGGCAGGACGAAGTATTTTATACACAAAGATCCAAATATTACTTGTTTTACCCACATAAAATGCCAGTTAAGGCCCCCATTCTACAAACTGCTGTTGTGATAGTTGGGCTTACAAATTTAGCCGAATTTTGAGCTCAACTGTAAAAGATAAAAGTTCATAAAATGTCAACAATAATCTATAATAAATTTTGATGGGAATAGTTGTGGAAGGGAGAAAAAAAGTGAATTAATCCCAACAAAAAGATCTACTGATATAATTCAAGACTTAAAATCATAGTAAACAGGAAAATAAAAACTAAAATCTTAGTAAATGAGAAAAGTGTGAAACCAGAAATCAGTGAACCAAAATTGTTGTGTCAGAGACTAGGTCTAAGTGGCGGAAAAAATAATGAGGAGATAGGCTATTCCATCCATCATTCCTTCTGTGGGTCCTTAAACAAAGAGACTTTGGTGGGAAAATATGGAAAAACAGAGGGAGGCTACTGGAGTGATCTTCACTGTCATCCCCACCATTTGCTGTGATTCCAGACCTTCTTCATCCTAATTCTGAGAGATCTCCCAACCAGATCGGACCAGAAAGAGGGACCCAGATGACATTGCCACCTTTGCTGGCATCCAGCTTAATCCCAAACACCACCTGGGATGAAATGGGACCAGACTAAGAGCAACAGCAGCTTTACCCCATCTTAACTAACTTCTTCTCTCACAGTGGTTCTCAACCCATTTACCATTGTGGGTTGCATACGCAGCTCTTTGTGGGTTATCTGAGCCACATCCACACAATATATATACTACAGGTATGGCCCTGAGGATGTCACATAGGCCGCAGCTGTGTGCTGACTGGCGGCAAGTAACCTGCGGGCCATAGGTTGAGAACCACTGCGGGAGGACAGTTATTACTATCTTGAACTAGGATTGCCAACTTTGTAATATTTTAAAACCAGACACTCCAGCAGGAGTCGTGGAACCTCCCCGACCCGTCTCTTCCCCAGAGTCCCCACTCCAGCCCTGCCCCTTCCCTCTGAGGCCCTGGCCCCATTCACTCCTCTTTTCCCTTCCCCCTGTAGCTCACTGCTCTTCCCCTCTCTCCCCCCCCACCTCTTCCCGGGTTGGGAAGAACTTGCCTCCCTACCTCCCACACCTGCAGTAAGCCGACTTTGGGCATCCGGTCAACAGATCTGACCGGACACTATCAGGTCCCATTTTCAACCAGACTTTCCAATCGAAAACCGAGCACTAGGCCACCCTATCTTTAACACCATCAGAAAGACCATCAAACTAGGGGGGTTTTCCTTGTAAGATTCTCTCCAGCTAAACGGAAAGAGAATAAGGAATGTTGTTAAAATAAAGGTCTTATTTTACATTCCAAATGCTTTAACGGGTTTTCCTTATTCATTCTTGTATCTTTAATAAAACTTTTATAAGAATTTTAATGGTTTGTTTGCCACAATGCCAAGGTCTCTGCATGCCAAACTCTGGACCATATTTAACATTTGACAGTGACTGGGTTACATTAACACTTTTTGCCCATTTATTCCATCTAAATTAATACAACACTGCCCCATATAGGCAGCACCCTGTGTTTATTTGAAATGGCACTGCAATCAGTGGGGGTCTTGCAAAGATCCATTTGCACAAAGCAGCTTGCAGGATCAGGGCCTAAGACAATAGGAGTTTCGGAAACACAAACAGAATTTGCAGTACAGTTTTCAAGAGCACCTAGATGATTTAGGAGCCTAAGTCCCACTGATTTTCAATTAGACTTAGGAGATGATATGTCTACACTGCAGCCAATGGGTGTGATTGCTGCTTGTGTGTATGTATCCAGCTAGCTCCAATTGTTTACTCTTAGTCTTCAGAGAAGAAAGTCAAATCTATCCCAAAGATATTAGCATCTAGTAATCTGTAAATAATATAGGTTTGCATGTTAAAAAAAAGGGGGGGGGGGAGGCGCGCCAGGATGCATAAGTTTACAGATGTATGAACAACTTGAGATGTATCATGCACTTGATCATTTGCCCATTGATGTATTACTTCCAAGCAAAGTAAAACAATTTTTATTTAATAAAAAAAATCCACAAAAACAATTGGATACAAAGTTTCCTTTTTAAGCCAGCTGCTCTCGCTTTTCCAACCCCACTAACACAAGCTTCTAAGACCTTGTGGGACTATTCTTTAAGTGATGAGGAAGAAAGTGTTTTCATCAGATGAAAGAAGATATACTTGACGTGAAATGCTTAACACTTTTTTTAAAAGGTGCTATACATCAGACATTACTTTAGCCCACCAATCTTCAAACTACAAGACAAGCACAATATTACAGGAAATCATGTAATCTATAATTTATTCACCGTGCAATGTATGCCTGGGAATTTTCTGCACCTAGATACAAGATACATGTCCTTGCGCTGAGATTCGTATAGAATGTTTACGATGTTAAAAAATAATTGCTGGACATTCATTGCAATAATTACAGAAAGCTAGAAACCGTAGAATTACATGCCACTAGTGCAGAGAAAGGGAGGGAGACAAAGACTGAAGACTACTTTTCAAGGTAAAAAGAATCTAATCTCTCCTTTTCTGAGCTCCTATATACACACCACTGCATTTGGCTTGTAATATTTCAACAACTAGAAATGGGGGCGGGGAAGATGAGAGAAATACATTTCACACTGCAGTATGAATGTCATTATTTACCAGAATTACCAGAGTGCTTAAAGCGAACGGGCAATTTTTTTCCTAACATCTGTAAAACTCATTCCAATGTACCCTGTGGAAAAACTATTAGCACTTCAAAATCGCTCAAAGAGCATTTTCCATCAAAATGATGGTCTTTATATTACTAATCTGGAGCAAGCAAAAAATGAATGTAGCAATACAACCTGACAGACCCTACTCGCTCCTACTTGTTAGATTGGATCCTATGTGATCATCTTTGGCCAAGGTTACAGTCCACTTGGTTCTAAATATAAGTCTCATCAAATATTTAACCACTTCTATTATCACAAGCTTTAAGAGCATCATATTTCTGGAACCAGATTTTTTTTTTCAAATAAGCACACTTTAATGGAAGTGTAAGCATTATCATTGTAAAAGTGATAATGCACAAAAGCAGTGGCAGTAATTTGAAGTAGGTTAGAAGAAACTTTATTGAAAATATTTTTCTTGCTTTAAAAAACACTGTTGGGTGTCTTTCTTTATTTGAACACATGCTCATACACCCCCCTCGTGTGTTTGCTTAGTGGGAGTATTGCTGGGTTCCATATATATGCTTCCCAGTTGGGTGACTGGAGAACGTTTGCCTATGTCACACCAAAAGGCCTGAAACAGTGTGTTTCATGGTATGCTGTAGTGGGAACATGTGTAGCCCAGAAGAACGAACATCGAATTTGCTGTGAAAAAGTCCTGAGCTCTAATCCTGGTTCTGTTAGCCAGATCACGGTCTTGGACAACTCACTGTCAGTTTTCCTACCCATAAAACAGGGAACATATTTACATCATGGGGCTGTTGGGATGATTAATTAGTTAGTGATTCTAAGGCACTTCAAATATGTTTCAAGCAATATATAAATACTAATTAATTATTAATTAATTAATTGATTATTATTATTATTATTAACAGAACTTCATTGGTGGCAGGTTTGAAGTAAGTATTTTATTTTGGGCTGAGTCCACGTAAACTGCCAATTTAAAAGAGGTGATCTTGTTGAAGGATGGATTAAATAACCTAACAGGCCCCTTAGCTCTAACCTGATCTATTGAATTACTGTATGAGGATTAATGTTTCTCTACCACTGACAGAAAAAAATGCTGAAAATGTTTTTATATCCTTATAGGTCAGTACTATTCCTTTGGGGGGTGGGGGAAATGTGTATGTTCTGGAATTATGGAAATCTAAAGAAAAATCACTAAAAATCAATTTTCTCTCAAGGCAGAAAAGAGAAATTGTGTTTTATTTAGTTTGGCATATAACTTTTTTTAGATGTACAAAAGTTTTCATGTTAGCTATGGGACTGAGTATTAATTTTCCATTCCTGTTTACCTACCTTTTTTTTTTTTAAGAGACTTAATAAAATTACATTTGTTCTGCTTATGCTACTTTATAGCAAACCAGAAGAGGGTACTGAAGTGACTACCCATCTTGCTGCAAATATGTGTCAATACCTACTCACTTAACGCAAAGATCCATAGCTTCCAAGGACGAAGTCACTTTTGAGCTAGCAACTTTGCTTTGAAACAATTGATCAGATTCAAAATAAGCATGTGTGTGTCATCCAAGACTATTGATCATGTTAGTTCAGAAATTTTCACCTAGTGTATAATTTAGGTTAAACTCATGCAAGTGATCCGACACCAAACAAAGTCAGTTCTATTTTATTTTTTTAAGAATGGCTTACTACATTAGAATAGTATTTTAAGCATAAATCTACAGTTAAATAATTTTTAATATGCACTATGTTCCAAGTTAAGGATGGATTATCATCTTATCTTCAATGACTTCTGACTACTAAATTTAAAGATCTATAAAGACCTTGTTGTATTTATTCCCTTGGGGTTGTTTGTCTTTTAAACCTTCATGGAAGGTTGTAAAGAGTATAATTTTCTTAAAGGAAATTAAATGTGTCAAATATGTGTATTTAGGTGGTTTACTAAAAAGAATATATATGTGCCCTATAAACCATAAAGGCTTTACACTTGTTAACTATATTCATAAATAGCTTTATGTGCATTATTGATGCAAGCAGCCATAATGCTCCCCAATGAGCCATTTTGGTCTATGAAATACATGTGTATATATTTAAACCAAAATACACAATATTTACCTGCTATAAATGGTTCCTTCAGAACTGATCTGTTTACCAGTTCATATTTATGTATTTTTGATTTGACAGACTATGTTGGCTAAGGTCTACTGTTTAAAAAAAAAAAAAACCAAACAACCAAGTATCATATGGTTCTTCTGAACAAGCTATTTAGACATACCATACCATTTTTAAATAAGATGCATTTAATTATATAGCAATGTCATGAGAAATTAAGTGTGCATGGTCAATAACCCTATTTAAACATGGACTTCTTTTGCCTTAAACACATTACAATTTAAGAAGAGCCTAACCCACATCAGAATAATAATCTGCAAGATTCTGTTTAAAAATAAAGCCAAAGAAAGCATCCAAATCCCATAAATCCTTGGTTTTAGTCCCACATATTTAAAAATCAGAAGGATGACTTTTAAAAAAATTTAAAGACAGATTTGCCCATAGGCAAAACTCTGCATGTTAAGTTTTTGCCCCAGACAAAATTTGTATTCCAGCACAACTCCTAAAATACTAAATTGGCATAACCAACTCTTGCAATTGTATTGCAAGTCTTGTGATACTTTGTGACTTTTCCTTAAAGCCCCAGTTTCTGGAGACGTGTGATTAGGTAAGAATATCAGCTTTAATTTGAAAACTAAATTAAGGTTCTAGCCCTCAGGGTAGCTGAGAAAAATTTGAAAATATCACCCAAGTGAACCCTAAAGACTCAAAAGCCAGGAGGCAAATACAAAGAACCCTAAAATGTATTTACATTTTTTAAAAATCTCATACTTTTGAAGACAGACTCATGATTTTTGAACACCTAGGGCTGGCAGTACTAGGAAGTATTCACACAGTTCTAAGTATAACAATGTTCAGAAAGACATGGGGTGCTTAGTTAACATTTAAAAAAAAAAATCCTCAAGAATAGATGTATACTGTATGCCAAGTGATGGAAGTATTGGCATGGATGAAAACAGGCAAAAGGGATTATTTTTGGCTACAGCCCATGCAATCACTCTCAGTAAATGCCTTGTTACAAACACAACAAACTTTTGATAGCAGTTGGGAACCCTAAGCCTAGTTATGATAAAAGTTTCCAAACTATACTGCTTAATATTCTTCATGTAGTAAGAATTTGCATTTCAAATATTAAGCAAGAACACATGATGTCATGGAATATGGGTCTGATCTAACTCTCACTGAATTCAGCAGGAGCCTTTCCATTGACTTTAATGAGTTGTATCTGGCTCTAAAGAGAAGCGGGGCAGAAAGAACAGCTCAGTTTCTCATATTTCAGGTTCCCTTTGAGAATAGGATTATGTGCCAAACATGAGGAAAGTAAAGGTCTTGTTCTAGTCACCTCAAATAAAACAACCATTCACTTCTTCCCCAGTAGCTTGTGAAACCTGGCTCTGCTTAAAGAAAAATGAGCAAAGCTGTTTCAGAGAACTGGAATAGAATTGAACAGTCAAGAATTTCTGCAAGGGGTGGAGAAAGGGTCAGGCGAGGGCAGCAGATTTGTTCTAATTTTTAACATGCACTGTCCAGCAAGACTGCATTTGACATCCTAACCCATCCCCCTTTCTCCACCCACCTGCCTCCCTCTGTCTTCCATAAAAATAGAAAAGGTAGATGACTGACAAAGCAATTAGAGACAGATTAACAACCCTCAAATTCTGCTTTGCACTGTCCAGCTTCTTTTAATTCTCCACATTCTTTTGTGGGGAAGGGGCAAACACACAGTGAAAGAAAAGGGGGGAGATAAAGCCATCTGAAAAGTCTTTATGCAATCAAGGGGATATTATTTCAGGAGACAGAAGGGGCAAAGGATTCAGGTTGCTAAGGAGATACTTCGAAGCTGACATTCCTACATAAATTTACATTTATACTGAAGAAAGAAAAGAAAGCTGTCCTCCAAAGTTTGTTTAAATTCCCTGGTAACTGAACCAAGATGACATTTTTGAGATTAATTTTTGCATTACACAGTCTAAAACAAACACTAAACCCCTCCAAATGATACCCCAGACACTGACAATGAATAAAATTATTTAATACAACTAACAAGGGGAATTCTGTAATATTGTTTTCAAGCAGAGCTTAGATTGGTTCTGAGAACTACAAAAATTTCAGAGAAACCAGGAAAAGAAGAAATCCATGCATTAAAAACATACAGTACAAAACCAGGCAAACAGATAAAGATTTCTTCCCTGCATGGTTACCAAAAATCTGAGGGCAAAGATTGACCCAAATGGATGCTTTCGCAGTTTTTTCTGTGCAGGTTTTGATTTAACTTGTAAATGTTTCCATTGGGACTCCAGAAGTTTTTGCAATGAAGCCTAGAAAAACCCATAAAAGAGCAGATTTTTTTTAAATGAGTGAAATCCAAGAGGCAGCTTGTTTGTTTCATTCACAGACCGTTTCTGAGTATCCCAAGCAGTTTTTAAGTAGGAAAGGTGTCCCATCTCCCCCCATCCATGAACAAAAAGTTGAAGACACACCAAGAAACCAAAAGGAGAGAAGTGATAATAGGGCAAAAGGAGACAAAAGGCAGGGGTGAAAGTAAGATAAAAGACTGGCAGGTATGGGGGCCCGGCTCCGGGCGGAAGGGGCGGGGCTGGGGGTCAGCCTCCCCCAGCCACCCCTTCTACGCTGCCCGGTCCGCGTCAGCCCGGCTCCGGTGGTGATTTAAAGGGCGGAGCCCCAGGCCCTTTTAAATCGCCAGCCCCAGGGCAGCTCTCCCCTTTGCCCCCCCCCCCCCGCCCATGTTGGTGGCCCTTGGGGGGGCAAAAGGGGCAGGGACAGGGCATTAACATTGCTGCCCCTTTTACCCCTCTCCTGTCGGCGGCCCTGCAGGTTGGGTAGCTTTCCTGGAAAAGGTTTCAGAGTGGTAGCTGTGTTAGTCTGCATCAGCAAAAGGAATGAGGAGTATTTGGGGCACCTTAGAGAACAACAAATTTATTTGGGCATAAGCTTTCACGCACTAAAACCCACTTCATTGGATGCATGCAATGGAAAATACAGTAGGAAGATATACAGATCTAGACAGATAGATAGATATACACACAGAGAAATGAAAAAATGGGTGTTGCCATACACACAGTAAGGAGAGTGATCACCTTAATTGACCATTTTCCTTATAGTGTGTATGGCAACACCCATTTTTTCCATGTTCTCCATGTGTATACATCTTCCTACTGTATTTTCCACTGCATGCATCCGATGAAGTGGGTTTTAGCCCATGAAAGCTTATGCTCTAATAAATTTGTTAGTCTCTAAGGTGCCACAAGTGCTCCTCGTTCTTTTTCCTGGAAAAGACATACATTTGCTAAGAAGGGAAGCACATAACCAGGGAGGAAGAGAGGAGCAAAGGAATGACAGAATCCAGAGGGTGTCTGCTCCCGACAAAGTAAAAAAAAAAAAAAAAAAAGCAGAACTATTTTTTGTAGGCTGATCTAGGGTGACCAGATGTCCCGATTTTATTGGGACAGTCCCAATATTGGGGGCTTTTTTCTTATATAGATGTCTATTACCCCCCCCCACCCACCCACCCCCAGCCCGGTTTTACACACTTGCTATCTGGTCACCCTAGGCTGATCTGCAGATCACTGGGCTGGAAGCCCCAACTTTACACGCAGATCCCGCTGGTCACTTTGGAGGGGAGAAGTGATACAAGCCTTGTTCTCCACGAACTGCTCCTTCTTCGGGGAACCACCACCACCACCACCGGTCAAAAACCAGAACTAACCAAAACTCAGGACCTTTTGGCATAGCAAAGACAAATGCAGCCACCTAGCTGATTTACAGCAACTACCCATTCTTAACCCGCTCCTGCCGCCCTGACCACAAAATAGAGAAAGGGCAGGAGTGGTACCTGCAGCTCTCTGGACATATGCATTATTCGCACGTATCACTTTCTCTCCATTTGGAAGTAGCCGGATGGCTGGGGAGGAGCAGAGGTGCAGGACCGGGACGCAGTGGGGCTACGTGGAACCTGGAAGGCAGCGCGAGGGAGGAGACAAGGGAGCGGAGGAGAGGGCTGGGGACTGGGCTGCAGCACGGAGGAGGGCAGGCAGCAGAGATGCGGTCGGGCGATGGAGGGGGGCCGGGATGTGGAGGCGGTGGCGAGGCAGGCCGTCGAGGATACAGCGCCGTGCGAGGTCGGAGTGGGGGGGTAGAACGGGTGGATATTCTGGACGGCGGCAGGGTGGGGCGCCGGACACGGGTGGCTGGAGGGCGGGATGGCGAGGTGGCGGTGACTTGGGGGAGAGGCGCCGGCTGGGTGCGGGGGAAGGGTGGGATCGTGGGGGGAAGCGGGAAGGTGGGGATGCTGTAGCTCACCGCTGCGCAGGGTGGACTCGCAGAGCCAGCTGTCCAAGTTGCCGGGCTTGCGGCAGGACTCCCACAGGGACAGGTAATACCGGTGGTCGGCCGTGACCCAGGCCGGGCTCAGCACGGCTCCCAGATCCAGGCACAGCGACAGGAAGATGCACATCAGCCCCACCAGCTTGAGCGGGGTCAGCGCCGACACGCGCGCCTCCTCCATGCCGCTGCCGGCTGAAGCCATGGGGGCCGGGGCCGGGGCCGGGGCCGAGCCGCCGCCCGCTACAGCGGCCCGGCGCGAGGGGGAGCCGCGCGGGTGAACTGCCGCCAGCCCAGAGCCCCGCGGCCGGGAGCGGCGCCGGGCGGGAGGCGGGAGGCGGGAGCCCTGCCCGCTCGCCCTGCCCGCTCGCCACGCGCCGCAGCCGCCGCCGCCGCCGCAGCTCCCGCCAGTCCCCCGGCGCCCTGAGCGCGCGCTCCCCGGCTCCGCCCCTCCCCTCGGCTGCGCGCCCCGCCCAGGGCTTCCTGCAGGGAGCGGGGCAAGCGAAGGCGCCGAGCCACGCTGCCCTCCCCCAGCCGATTGCGGGGGGAGTCGCTCCCGCGAGGGCCCTGGCGGCGGAGGCAGGGGGCGGCCGGGCGGGGATGTTCACGCAGATGAACTCCCCCCTGTCGGCTCCTGCGCCTGCTTCGCTGCGGTCCCCTCCCCCGATAAAGTTTCTGGCAACTTTTAGCTCTTCCCCACCCAGGGCAGCCTCCCTGCTTCACCCCCGCGCCTCCCACTCTGCGTCCCCGGCTTCTCGGCTGTGCCTGGCAGCCCCTAGAGAGCTGCTCCCGGCGGCTATTTGAGCCTGAGCCGTCTGGAAATCAATTCGCAGCGTTTCCAACTCAATCCCGTCTCCCAATTGACGCCCCCTAGGGGTTTTGTGTCTCTCTCTTTAATTCGGGCGGATTCATTTGTTTAGCAGGCTGTTCAGACACCAAACAAAACCCTTTCGGGACCATTAAATGCACAAGGTTTCTCTGGGGAAAGCGGCCAGCCCCGCGGAGAGACCGTGCAAATAAGAAAGTGCAGCACCGTGCAGACGAGGTCTCCCCTTGCACCCCACCCAGACACCCCTTACCCGGAACTCTCCGCTCATAACTTGGGTGGGAGGTGACCTCGATTTACACCTATGATCTCAAGCATCTGTGATGCGTGAAAGTAGACTATGCCGTTGCTAATCTAGTAGTTAGATTTTTTTTTAACCCTCAATTTCATTTCGTGAGAACTAATCCACCAAAACCACACTTGAAAAGATCCCGTCTATGGTGGGTTTTTTTAAAGAATGCTGGGGAGCTTGTCACAGTCTGGTTCAGATTTGACCTCCTTCCCCCCCCTCTTTTTTTTTTTTTCTGGGACACTAGTCTGAATCACTTTCGGGCAGGGAGGGAAATGAACCCAGCGGACAGGCACGAAAACAAGAATGTGAGTGAGGAGGAATGTCTTTGAAGCTATGTTTGGAAGTAAGGCTAACAGTCCCCAACTGGTAGGCCTACTTCAAACACAATTATTTTGCGAAGTATATTAACAAAGAAATGAAAGAACACTCCTGGTTCAGGATTAGCAGCGAAGGATGTCGACTATCATTCATTCTTTTAAGGATGATACCCTCTGCCTCTTCTAAACCCCAAAGAGTGTGTGTGTGGCTTTCAAAAACTGAAACATTAAATCTTTTCTTGCAAATGGGGGCTAGTGTTTTCCATTTCCCTCTCTTTAACTGAATGTCTTACCTCAAATTCAGTCTTAAATCATTGGTGCTGTGGGGGAGTTTGTTTCCATTTGTGTGTGTGTGTTTAATTAGCACTATAGTGCTGTAAATATCAAGGGCATATGTTTTTGAGTCATTATTAAATACTGAGACTGGTCCTATTCACTTCACTTTCCAAATCAATTTACAGGAGAAAGATGGAAACAGCCTGGGAACATTTCTGGTGTCAAGCAAGGATTATGTTTTTAATAAACGGATTAAAGTTCCAGATTTTTAAAAATATATTGATTGTATATCATTGTATGTACATTTGAGGTAGGACTATGAAAAATGGATAGGTGGGAGAAAGCACCTCAAGGAAGCAATAATCAGATTCTCTAAATACAAGGAACTGTTCCCTAGGCCATACTAATTATTTTGCATGAAAGTTATCCATCTTTCTTTAAAGCTCCATTTTTTTCTCTAAAAGGCCTCCTCCTGCTTCTTTTGAACTCCATAATAATGTTGCCAAATGACATAATAGGTAAGAGATCAGAATCTAAATGACAACCTAACTCCCCCCTCCAAATTCCTGTTTTCCTCTATTTATATCCTCTTGTGATGTTTCAAAAGCCATTCAGATCAAAGCATAGTACCAAACTTTTAGTGTGCAGGGTCCACACAGACACTTAGTGCATGGCAGACTAGTGCGAGTTAGATTTCCACCCCAGTGTGCTGTGAACTAGGTGTTCCTACAGTCAAGCCCAGAGAGAGAGATGGAGGGCCAGGGATCATATTACTTAGATTCTAAACTTTTAGGGGGCAGAAACAGTCTTTTCATTATAGGTGTGAACAGTGCTTAGCACAATGGAGTCTGGTCCTTGACTGGTAACATGTAGGTGCATTGCAATACATATCATTGTCATATTTTGCAACCATTTCTAATTTTCAAGGAGATTCTTGGACTCTACAATTTCCCCTGTGCCTCAGCATGGCATTATCAATTTCAAAACATTCAAGGTGAAAACCAAATCATGACAGTAGAATTAAAAGGTTTGGTTTTTTTAACAGGTTGTTAAGATTTTTATTTCTAAGTGTTCTATGTAGTAGAAATTTGTGTCCTTGTGAAGTACAGCTGAAGCCCATTAATCTTGGCCAGTCATTAATCCCAAGGAAGTACCCTGTTTTGAATCATTTTGCTATTTTAAGATGAAGTTGGAAGGGAGTGTGAAATAGGTGTATGGATTTTTTTAATGACTGGGGCAGTTTCAATTAGTAGGTAGAAGTCATTTATACAATAGCCAATCAGATTGCTTAAACCTCAGCATTACATTCATCTTATAATAATTATTAATTAAAAGAATATGGGAAATATAATTAGAAAATGAGAACAGAATTAAAAATTGATGAAGAGCGTACTTGGACCAAGCTAGACACACTGTTCCAAACCAGGATGATATGAAGAATCACGGCTCAGTGTTACCTCCACAATTTCATGAGAGTGGAGTAAATGTCAGCAGAACGTTAGCAGCACAGAGAAATTGTATGTATTATAGGTGGAGATGGTCACGCTGTCTTTAGTGAAGGTTGCCTAGCTCAGGAGTTCTCACAACAAATTTTCTGGTGGGCTCAGAGTGACAATCTTTCCTAAAATACTTAATTAACTTTAGGAAAAACAAATATACATGTCCAAACTATCATAATTTATTGATGTAGAATTTCTTTTTGCAAACTCAATAATAAAAATAATGTACATTGGTCTCTATTCTTTACTGGATCTAAACAGAACAGAAACACAAATAAGGTACTTTGCACATTCTTGGTTTTTTTGTTGTTTCTTTTGCTTCTTTGGTTGCCTTTTTTAAAAAGACTTGTTTGTTAATATCACTTTTCACAGCAGACTTACTAGCTAGCTGGGAGGCTGTGAAAAGTGATATTAACGAATATACAAATATCAGTTTTCACGGCAGATTTACTCAACCCTGCAAACCAGGGGACAAAGTAAGCCCTGGATGGGGAGGTGGGTAGGGAGACAGCAGGGGCCAGCGGCGAAGAGGGGGTGGTGGTGAGCCAAGGGCCAGCACCTGTTGCTGTGTGGCTGGGGTCCAGGGCTGGAGCCCAAAGCCCCTTCCTTGACTGAAGCCTGCCACCCGCCACCCCAGAGCTGAAGACCGAAGCTGGAGCCACACTGCCCCGGGAAGGTGGGAACTCACTGGCTGCCTGCTCCTTCGGTGTTTGTGGCTCCACAAGGGGTCAGGGTCCATTCCCTGCTGGTGGCCCTGCGGGAGGGTCCACTGCTCTCTCCCTGCCCCACTCCATTCCCCCTCCTCCCACTCCCCCCAAGTCACTGCCCAGGAAGCTGTGGCCACAAGAAAAGCTCCTGGTGGTCGCATTTGAGAAATGTTGGCCTAGCACTTCCCATATCAAGACCTTCTTTTGAGTTGCTAATAACTTTAACAGTTTGGACTGAACTTTTCCATATCAGGTGTCTGTCTCAGACTGCCTTTTTTGGATGGGGGGGGAGTTTCAGTTAAAATGGTTTGGCCAATTCCATGAATGAGATGGGGGGGGAGGAAGAATTGGTTTTGCTCATGTTAAAAAAAAAAAATCTTATGCCTGTTTCATTGAGAAGCTCCAGCACCTCCATGCATGTGCAGGGACTTGAAATTTCAAAGAGGAATTCTCCCAGGAATGTGCTTTTTATCATCTCCATGAAAAGATGGCCAAGTGGTAAGTTTTTGAAAAGTCTCCGTTTGCACATGCTGCATAGAGACTTGCTAGTGTTTAGCTAAAGTCTCTGAAGATTCCATATGCACTGACTGTACTCCATCCCTCACAACTCCTGTCTGTGACTGGATAGTGTTGTGCATGAACAACTGAGCATGCTGCACCCAGGGCTGCGGGGGTTCTCCTTTTCCTGCAATCACCCTTCCTGGCTGCTATGGTATGGGGCTCTGGAACAGAGAGTAGGGAAACTGTCTTTCCTGTACTTCCAATGGGCCCCCCTGAAGTGTCCAGGAGAAGATGGAGGAAACAGAACCACTGGAATTCAAAGGGATGGGGAAAGAAGGGTAGAATAGAAGCAGAGGGGGTAAAGGCAGAAAGACAGAAGCTGGGTGGGGGATGGACAGCAGAAGAGGGTGGCAGGAGTTGTGATGGGGGAGATAGGAGTAGAAGGGGTGAGAGACAAGCTTGGAGTTGGGGATGGAGATGAGGGGAGGAAGGAAGAAGAATATAACCATATCACACTCCCACCAGAACCTGGATTTGAGCCCAGGAATCCTAAGTCAATATTCCTCTGCTGTCAGCAAAAAGCTGAAATGATTTACCCATACATACACTGCAGAGGGAAACTGACAAAGACAGATATTCTTTTCCCATCAAAGTCATAAGCAAAACTCGTATTTACTTCAGGAGAGCAGCACTTGCCAGTTAGTGTCCACTCCAGTGAGGTGCTAAGTGCACTCCATTCCCACTGATCAACATGTTGTATAACGATTGTGTTAAGAAGTAGTCCTGCTAAGAGTCCAGTCTGGCAACTTTTACACAAGTATTGCTCATGCAAGTAGTTCTATTGACTTCAGAGGGGCTACTGGCATAAGAACTGCACAAATGCATAAGGGTTGCAGGATTGGACCCTAAGATGGTAGTAATAGTTATTCTAAGGTAACAGTGTTCAGTTTTTCCTCTATATCTGGTGCCATACATAAAGTGCCTTTGTGTTTCAGTTACGCACTATTTGTGGCAGATGTTGCTAGTGCTTGTTCTACCACATTAGATTCTTAAGCCAAGGAGCATCATAGAATCACAGGGTTGGAAGGGACCACAGGAGGCCCCCTCAATGATTGAACTCACAACCCTGGGTTTAGCAGGCCAATGCTCAAACCACTGAGCTATCCCTTCCCCGATCCAAACAGAAAATGTGCTACCAACTGAAGGAGTGGCATGTTTCTTACCATGGTGAATCTATCACTGCAGGCTAGATGGGAAGCCCTTAGAGTATTGAATGGTGTCATGAAGAACTACTGCCTTTTTTGCTAATTAAAAAAAAAACCCACCACCAGTTTTGGATACTAGTGTCATACTAGCCATGACATATGAGCAAAAACAGAGTGACTCATCAAGAAGAAGCAGAAATACTGAGAAAGAAGCATAGAAAATTGTTAGCTTAGTCTGAGCATGGAAGGCAGTAGAAAAAAATATATAAGGTGAACTGTAACTTGAAGACCATGATGAAGCCAAAGTACGGCTATCTTGTGAAAAGAAGAGATGAAGTATGAACTATCCTATGACTGAAATAGATAGAAGTTGTAGCAAGGATAGGAAATGGTTACGTTGGTGGCTGTGATGAAATGCACCCTTGTATTCACACCCTACACACTATTGTAATAATCTTTGTACAAAACGTGCCTTGTAAGTAGGTTTGTCAAGTGATTAAAAAATAATCGCGTGACTAAAAAAATTAATGATGATTAATTGCACTGTTAAACAATAATAGAATACCATTTATTTAAATATTTTTGATGTTTTCTACATTTTCAAATATATTGATATCAATTACAACACAGAATTACAAAGTATATAGTGCTTGTTTTATATTTGCTTTTTATTACAAAAGGGGAGGACTGGACAGAGAAGCACAGAATACACATTTTGTGGGGGAAATCTTGGACTATGAGTATGTTGGGATCACCCTGAATGTGGTAACCAAGGCTGATGGAAGCCAGAGTGTGACTGAAGAGTGGCTGGGAAGCTGCACCTACACACACACACTTACGGTGTGACTTGCATGCTGGAAGGCTGTTTGTGAGTGGCCTAGATGGGAGCTACAGCAGCAAGGCATTGTGAGACACCCAAGGTTGCAGTGCTGAGGTTACCCAGCACAGGTCTGGATTAAACCCTGGAACAGTATAGTGACACATATTGCAAAGTGAATATCCATGGTTAGTCCATAATGGGGATGATTGGCACCATTATTATATATTTTGATGTCTTTGTTCTGCAGAGGCTGTGATTATAAGGAGTCTATTATCTCCTGACATATCATCACCCCTTATGGTCAAGTGCATTACCACGAATCCTCATAGTCAGCACATTTAAGAAAGAGCATTTGTTCTGCTATTTGATCCCTGTTGGAGTTTCTTTCACAATGTTTTAAATCTTTTCCCCTAAATCATTGTCATTTGTATTTCTGACAGAGCACATTTCTTCACTCATATATCAGCACTTCTTATGTGCCTGTAAGCAAGAACAAAAATGTATTTTTCATTGACTGAATTGATGTTGCTCTGTTTTTGCCTGTAATTCATTTGTTTTCTGGTGTTCACTTGCTATTAGAGATGGCATGGCTTTTAGAGACTGCACGCTTGTTTATTGTTATTTTTTGTTTTTATAAAAACAATGCCTTCAAATCTGCAAGCTTAGGGTGGTCTAGTAAAAGGCAATGAGAAAAAAAATTTACAACTTGAATAAAGTACTATGTGGGGACTCACAAGTAGAGCTGGTCATTAACTTTTTAATGTAACTTTGAATTTTTGGTCAAAACCAAAGAGAGAGAGAGATCAACCCATCTTAGAATATCCAATATCCTTGCCAAACAGAATTCTTGTTTTCTAGCCAGCTCTATTCACAAGACATGGATAGAAGCCAGAAGCTTGGAGTTTTGTTCCTGGCTCTGCCAGCTAACTCATTGTATAGCCTTGGGCAAGTCCTTCACACTTCTATATCTCAGCCTTTGCATCTGTAAAATGGGAATAAGGAACATACTCCCACTTTTACATCCTAGAATACTCAAGGAGCTGACTGATGAGACATCTGAGCCATTAGTGATTATCTTTGAAAAGTCATGGAAGATGGGAAAGATTCCAGAGGACTGGAAAATGGTAAATATAGTGCCAATCTATAAAAAGGGAAATAAGGCCAACCTGTGAAATTATAGATCAGTCAGCTTAACTTCAGTACCCTGGAAGAAAATGGAGCAAATAATTAAGAAATCAGTTTGCAAATACCTTGAAGATAATCATGCTGACTGTTATTTATCACCTTGATTTGTCAAGAACAAATCATGCCAAACCGACCTAATAGCTTTCTTTGACAGGGTAACAAGCCTCGTGGATCGGGGGATGAGGTAGATTTGGTATATCTTGACTTTAGTAAGGATTCTTATACTGTCTCATTAAAAAACTGGGGAAATACAAGATAGAGCTACTATAAGGTGGGTATACCGATGAAGTGAGCTGTAGCTCATGAAAGCTTATGCTCAAATAAATTTGTTAGTCTCTAAGGTGCCACAAGTACTCCTTTTCATTCCCAGAGAGTTGTTATCAGTGCTTCATATTCAAGCTGGAAGGATATATCGAGTGGGGTCCCACAGGGATCAGTTCTGGGTCCAGTTCTGGTCAATATCTTCATCAAATGATTTAGATAATGGCATACAGAGTACACTTATAAAGTTTGCGGATGATACCAAACTGGAAAGGGTTGCAAGTGCTTTGGAGGATAGGATTAACATTCAAAATTATCTGTACAAACTGGAGAAATGGTCTGAAGTAAATAGGATGAAATTCAATAAAGACAAATGCAAAGCACTCCACTTAGGAAGAAACAATCAAACATACAAAATGGCAAGTGACTGCCTAGGAAGGGGTACTGCAGAAAGGGATCTGGGGGTCATAGTGGATCACAAACTAAAGATGAGTCAACAGCGTAACACTGTTGCAAAAAAAGCGAACTCATTCTGGGATGTATTAGCAGGAGTGTTGTAAGCAAGACACAAGAAGTAATTGTTCTGCTCTACCCCGCACTAATTACGCCTCAGCTGGAATGTTGTGTCCAGTTCTGGACGCCACATTTCAGAAAAGATGTGGACAAATTGGAGAAAGTCCAGAGGAGAACAACATAAATGATGAAAGGTCTAGAAAACATATCCTATGAGGGAAGATTGAAAAAATTGGGTTTGTTTAGTCTGGAGAAGAGAAGACTGAAAGGGGACCTGATAACTGTTTTCATATACATAAAAGGTTGTTACAAGGAGGAGAGAGAAAAAATATTCTCCTTAACCTTTGAGGATAGGACAAGAAGCAATGGTCTTAAATTTCAACCATGGCAGTTTAGGTTGGACGTTAGGAAAAACTTCCTGACTAGCAGGGGTGTTAAGCACTGGAATAAATTGCCTAGGTAGGTTGTGGAATCTCCATCATGGGAGATTTTTAAGAGCAGGTTAAATAAACATCTATCAGGAATGGTCTAGATAATAGTTAGTCCTGACCTGAGTGCAGGAGACTGGATTAGGTGACCTCTCAAGGTCCTTTCCAGTCCTACGAATCTATGATTCTATAATTCTGTACTGAATGGTTAGAAGGGAAAGCAGCACTTAGGTTTCTTTTTAGAGTACTTTTCCTCTTGTCAGTCTTCCTCTCAGTGTCTCCCTACTTTCCCCATCAATCAAGTTCACTTCTGCACACATTGCACATTCGGAATACGATAACTAAGAGTCCTACAACTCTATTTTCTGACTCCTTCCTCCTCCACATGACAGTCATCAAATGTTTTTGACAGAGTCCACAAATGGTAAATTGAATAACTAGTTGCTATCCTGTTCATAGTAAGGCTACTAATAAACAAGATTCCACTGGATTCTCTCAGTCATAAGGAGTGGTAAAAATAAAAGTAAAGGGAAATTTGCAATCATCAGTACAGTGGCTAAAAATCTACGGTGATAAAATTGTAAGATCCTGAAAAATTTCAAATAGAATCAAACACAAAGTTTCAGCAAGTATTGTCTTTAGGGAAATGAGATCACAAAAATGCTTTTTCATCTCTATCTACTTTTTAAGAGCTTTATTACTCATCAGTCTTTTAGAAATGGCTCTATTTTCAGGGTTAAACATTACCAACAAAATTCAAATTTCAAAATTGGTTTTAAACCAGAAATTAAATGAGAGCAAGTCATTTTTCCATGTAGCTAGCTACTCAACTTATTTGTGTTGTTTACTGAAGAGACTTCTCCACTATCCATTTAGGCATGTAGCTCAAATCTCCAGCCATTTCATAAAGGAAAGGACTTCAGCTGGCCATGGAGAATCCCCTAGTATCACCAATAAAGCAAAGATACATTTGATCTATCATCAATAAGGATCTATCCCTGTGTTGCATCAATGGAACAGCCACATCAAAAATGCCAAAGACCAGAAGGGGAAATTCATTAATCCTGTAATTATTATTTTAAAGAGGGGATCAGGTAGGGAAAGTAAGTTTGGTGGAACATGTTCCCAAACTCATTCCCCTCTAGGAGTCATATCTATGTGTTATATGTAAATATTATTGTTTAAAAATTAGCATAGACTTTGAATGAAGCAATATGAGGGAACATGCACTGAAAATGAAACTGATGGCAGTTGTCAACTTGTTCCATTTAGAAATGTATTTTAATTATTTTAGTTCCTTGAAATGATCACCTTTCCAAACCCCTTAAGATGCAAGTGTGAGCCAGAGACCCCTTGGCAAAGGGTTCCCTGTTTTTTGCAAACAACTCTCATCTGAGACCTGTCAAAATTACTACACCAAACATATCTTGCAGTGTATTTACACATAAAAGATCACATGTAAGTGTGACGCTCCCCTGATGTTATCTGGACCAGTGATCTACTAGATCATTTCAATCCTCGACTCTGGGAGCCAGCTTTACCCTGCTCTGCTGTGAGAACCCTCACACCTGGGCTGTTTACGCATAGCCTCTAGCATGTGAGCTGCTTGGATTGTGCAACCAAATGACACTAGCCAATATCTCCAGTCCCAGACACAACCCTAGGAATCTCTGTCTTGCAGTGTCCAGTTATGCCCACTGGACGCTGCAAGCTTATATGAATTCATCAATTTAACAAGGAAATTGATATGTACCAGGCTTGTTATCCCAAGGGGAGTCTCTGACATGCTTCAAACCAAACGCACTGCTTCAGGTAGAATAACAAACAAATTTATTAACTACAAAAGATAGATTTTAAGTGATTATAAGTCAAAGCACAACAAGTCAAATTTGGTCAAATGAAAGCAAAAATGCATTCTAAGCTGATCTTAACACTTTCAGTGCCTTTACAAGCTTAGATGCTTCTCACCACAGGCTGGCTGGTTGCCCTTCAGCCAGGCTCTCCCCTTTGAGGTGATGTCTGTAGATGGAGGTGGAAGAGAGAGGAAAAGCATGGCAAATGTCTCTCCCTTTTATCATGTTCTTTCTTCCCTCTTGATTGCCTTCAGTGGAGTCACATGAGCATGGTGCAACTGGAGCAGTGCAGCAGTGAATGAATCCCTTTATTTCTTGGGTTCATTGTGACAGTTCTTGAGGTTCCCAGGTCTGTGTTGACTTGTTACTCCCTGGCTCCAGCATGAGGAAGTCTTGCTTGTGGTAACTGGGTGTCAGCTTCCTAACATCAGCCTTTTAGCCATTCAAGCACACTCCTCTGGGCTATGCAAGCCCTGTTTTTGCCTTGCAGGTTAATAATAGGTGCACCAGAGTCCCCTTGAATCATTCCCCTCTGATATCCAGCCCCCGACACTGGCTACTCAAAGAAGCATTGTATCCCAGTTTACCAGTTTTACCTTAAATCACTGCTCCTGTATAACACACAGCATATGTGAGCACTTATAAAAAAACAAAGTAGGATTATTTAAGAAAGAATTAAGGTTCAACTTGAAATGAGAGTGTGCTGGAAAAAATGGTTGCAATACCAAAAAAATCATAACACACCACCTAGGGCCTATACCTTATTAAGTTACCTTTCCTAACTAATAAAGTAGGTTTGTCCCTCTTCCTCCTCTCCCTCCCCCCCAAAAAAAATCAGTTTGTTGCAGATCTAGCTGGCTTCCCAGGAACCAGTATATGTTCTTTCACACTCTAGAAGATGTTTACTCAGTGAATGGATACAGAGTGCCTCTTCCCACTCTGTATTACATTGAAACAGTCTTTTGGTCTAAAAGAAAAGGAGTACTTGTGGCACCTTAGAGACTAACAAATTTATTAGAGCATAAGCTTTTGTGAGCTACAGTACTGTAGCTCACGAAAGCTTATGCTCTAATAAATTTGTTAGTCTCTAAGGTGCCACAAGTACTCCTTTTCTTTTTGCGAATACAGACTAACACGGCTGCTACTCTGAAACCAGTCTTTTGTCTGTATTCATAGACAGGGCAATTAATGTTGTAATGTTTGTTTTTTACATCCAAGTGGTTTTGATTGTTTGCAGTTGTCTCTGATGGTTTTCCACTGATGGTCTTGGGATTGAGCACAGCTAGACAATTGAGCCTTGCATTACATCACTGGCTAACCAGGACAGGGTGACAACTCTCTCCTGCTTGAATGCACCATCACTGAGACATAGGCCCTGTGGCTTATTTTTACATCCAACACCATAAAACATATTTTTTCAGCGTAGCTGTGGTATTCCTAAATATTACTCATACCCACATCTTGCAATGATTGAGACTTGACAAGTTACATGCTTTCTGTAGATACCTTACTGTGACACTCTGTATCTCGGGGAGACACCCTGCACCCCCATGTTCATCCTTATAATATGATTGTGTTGTATCCAGTGCAAAGTTTGTCATGTCGGGTGTCTTCAGCGGGCTCATGATGCACTGAGCATTGTTGTTATAGTAATGTTATAGGTTATAATTCCATGTATATAGTTAGGAGACTGAAAATGTGTCCACGTGGCTTAAAACAAGCCCAGGCAAAACTCTCCAGAAACAGTGGGGCAATTCACACCTCATCAGGGCATGTATGGGTTTGTCCCATACATGTTACAGCAGTGTTTAGAGTACAGGCACTACACCCTGCCCCCAGCATGGATATAAATAGTAGTATAGATGGTGAGGCACTACCTAGGTGAGTAGAGAACAGACACGCCAAAACTTTAGGTATGTAACCTACATGTATCTCTGCACGCCTGAGCAGTGCCTCCCACATAGCAATGTAGCGTCCCACTGTCTCCACGTTGCTCAAGCCTTTCCCCACTGCCTTCCCCCGGCCAGAACTTTTCACTGCCTCATGTAGCAACACACCACAGTGTGAACACAGCCTACTTTTCACTGTGGCATGAAGCTACACATACCCTACTTGCCACCACCATGACCTTAGTAGAAACGAGAATCAAATCCAGAGTCTCCAGTGAATGAGAGCCCCTTTTGGCTTTGGGGGAAAGATTTTTATAGTTACCACAGCTAGTAGGAAACAACTGAAAATGTATGCCTCCATTCACCAAGGTATTTATAAGAACATGCCTAAATTAAGTACAAGAAATCCCAGGGAAATTAGTGGGACTATTCACATGCTTAAAGTTTGACAATCTTAAATGCCTTGGTGAACCAAGTGCGGGTTACCCTGGTTGAACAAATATAAAATTTCTAGAGAACACTGTGGGAACCAACCAATAGAGTACAAAAATATAAATCAGCAAAGAACAGAAACATTTTAGACCTTCAGAATATAGCTTTATCATCACCAATGAAAATAAGCATGAATTTCAAAGTCGTTTTCCATTAATCTCGATTAACATTCTTAAGAATGACCCTGTATCTAATATGGAGATCTAAAGCAATCCCAAGTTTTTAATTTATAAAGTTTTGTAAACTTTTAAAATTTCATTTTATAAAAAATGAATAACCCTGTGTTATTCTGTGAGGCTTGGGATCAATTCCAAGCTGGCTGTGCCATAATTATCTTAAAGCCTCATTGAGCTGTGAGGCAACTTTACCTTAGTGCCGATATTTCTGTTTAGCACATTTAGCACATAGATGGTGCTATGTATGAACAAAGGTAAATGGACATAATAAAATAACATCTTCATATTTACTTGGAGTCATTCCATGTCCTTGGCTCCAAAACTATGTCAATTAAAGTTTGTCATTTTAAATTTATTTGCTGTGCCCACTCCAGCTGAAGCAAAAGACAGTGTATTTCAAAATGTATTTTTTTCAGAATAATTTCTTACTTAGAAAAAGATCTTAATTTTGTAACTGTAGTTATTAATTTTACTTAAAACAGTAGAAGGAGCTGCCTAGTGACAGTATTTTGCACCAATATGAAGGAGACCTCAGTTTAATTCCTATCCTTTTAGCTGGTAGGGAAACTCACTCAGATTTTTTGAGAAAGAAAGAACTAGAACAATGCTTCCCATGTGAGATGGGACTGTTGTGAGGATTGGAAGTGGCAATGAGATTTGGAGGTGACTGCTGACAGATATCTAAGAAACAGCAAAATAATCCTCCCATCTGTCCCAAATGTCTGTGACTTCCACTCTAGACATTTCCACTTGTGTGTTTTAATTGGTTGTGTTCATTTGTGTTTGGTTGATATTATGTTGTATTTGCATTTGATATTTGAACTGATGCTAGCCCATTTGGGGCCCTAAGCAAAAGTATCCCCTGCCCCCAGTACAAAAATAGGCAAGTTTTTATAATAAAAAGTGAACAGAGGCCCCCTTGTGTTGCTTGGGGCCTTAAGCAATTGTTTAGTCTGCTTATGCCTAGCACCGGCTCTGTTTGATAGATAAGTAAAATAAGGGAATGCATAAGAGTAGCCACTATGGTAAATGGATACTGACCCAATCCTGGAACCACAAAGGTCTTGGCTTCTAAATGGTGGAAAAGACTAGGAAATAAGGGAAACTTTCAGTAAATATTGGGGGAACTTCTGGGGCAAGGGGATGTTTCTCTCCTAGAAGTATGCTATCTGTGTGAGTATTTTCTTCTTCAGCAACATAGTGTCAGAAGTGACTGAATCCCTCTCTCTAAAAGAAGAGCATGGAGAAAGAAAGAACAGTCCTCACTGCCAGCTGGGTATGCTGATGGGGAAAGTTTGAAAGTCAGGGAAGGAAACAGGGAGAACTACAGCAAAAAGAAGAGAAAGATGCTCAACTGTGGGAACTGAAAGGAAAGGAAAGCCAGATATCAAGTCTAAAGGATGAAGAAGGAGCCTGAACAAAAGCTGTATAGAGAAATAAATACAACTTCAAGACTGCCTACAAAGTCAAAAAATGAGGGCAAGACCTATCTCCATAACATACAAAAGATAGCAGCAAACTTAAAGGCACAGAAACTGCTAGTGCTTCAAAAAAAAAATCGCAACAATGGAACCCATAGTCCAAAAGACTGCACCAGAGTATTCAGTTGTCAAAACTCATATGGCTGGGTTAACTGGATCCAAAGATTTGAAAAATTCTAGATGGTTTAATAGAAAAGTCAGAAGAATGCCAGTTAAATGCCCTCATACTGGTCTTTGGCCGGGCTGCAGATGATTTTTTACATTTGTTACTCCTCACTGATGTGGAAAAGATAGATTACCCCCAGTGAATGAGGCATTTGATCCCCGATTTATAGATAGGCATAATATTATATAGGAAAAGGGCAAATTTAATAGGAGGTTGCAGGAATGAGAGGAAACAGCTGACATTTTCATAACAGCAGTTCACAGTCTTGCTGAACATTGTGAATAGGGAGCCTTAAAAGAAGAACTAATAAGAGATAGGATAGCTGTACACGTAAGGGATAATAAGTTGTCAGAACATCTTCAATAAACCCATATCTGATACTAGTGAAAGCTATAACTCAAGTCAGAGCACAAGAAACCATAGAGAAAGAGTACTGTAATTTATATTCTAGCAGCAGGAGGCACCATATCAGATAACACTGATACAGTGAAGATGAGAAAAACAAATGAAACAAGCAATGAGATTAACCTCCTAACATAAGAATTGTCTAGAACTAAAAAGTGGGAGGACAAAGAGTATTTACTGGAGGGAAAGTCAAATAAACAAACACCAAAACCACTGTGGAAGATGCGGCAAGACACCCAACCACACCTGGAAACATTGTAAAATGCAAGGGGCAAAGTGTAGGATATGCAACAAAAAAGTTCATTTTGTAATAGCCTGCAGATCTCTGAGAACCCCATATTTCTTCGGTAGATATCCTCAGAAAAGGAGGAAAAAAAGGGGCAGTACACATAAATTAATCTAAATGGATGAAACTAGCAGTGAAACAGCTGTCACTATTATTAAAAAAAATACTCCAAGGCTGGAGATGTGCAAAGACCCAATATGATTCTACACTGGTCCAGTTTTATATGCATAAAATATCCTAAAATCAGGGATAAAAGGGGAGGAACCAGGTTAAGAGGTTTCCCTCCTAAAAGCATGGCACCGATGTTGCATTGTTCTGTTGCCCATATTACCATTGTAACACAAGTAAAAGGACACATACCCTCTTGGTTTGTGGACCCAAAGTTTTCTCCACAGAGGGCCACAAATTCTCACTGTTCCTGAGTGCTAGATCTTGATTCTGGGTCTCTAACAGAGATGTCTATAAACTCAGTTAATCAGGCATTTCCTTTATTGACTATACCCTTCAGGAAGCTCATGTTTGTTTTCTACATGTGTATTGAATAATTACACTCAATAAATTAGTTCCTGATATGGCTTTCTTCAATAATAGGATATGATTAGCTGGGTCACAAGGCTAAGATCTTCACCCTTTTAAAGAAGGGAATCTTATTCTCCCGGGAAGACAGACATTAGTTTAGACAAAGTGTAACACCAACAAACCCGTTGTCAGTGGGTGGGATCAAAACTTGGGAACTTATTGGGAGTCTCTATTGAATAAGCTACAAGCCATACTGTTGTTAGCTAAGGCTGCACAGCGCGCTCGCTCTCGCTCTTACATGCAGTGTGTGTGTGTGTGGGTTACAAAAACAGCAGTCTGTTGAGTTATGTTTTTAAAGCACCCCATCACTTGCCTATTTGTTGTGGAATGCCATGGATATCAAGGGAGTTTCTCTTCTTCTTGGTCTTGTCTTAACTTAGAAGGTATGCTTTTTTGGTAAGGAACTCACTTCATCTGTATTTCTTTGTAAAGTACCATGCACATGTGTAGTGCTATGGAGCTAAATAATATTAATAATATTTCCATCCTTTCCCCCTTCAGTGAGCCCTGCTGTGTTGCAGCATCAACCTTATGTTTCATTTTCAGTCTGGTAAAGATTAACGGCTATACCTGAGTGGCACAACTCTAATATGGCAACATGTATCCAGCTGCAGCACCTGCTGGAGGCTCCTGTTACACAGTGCATGTCTGAAGTTAATTTTTTCATAATTACATCCACAGGCAATGGAATTTAACATAACTGTATTAACCTTGATACAGTTTAGGATAAATAACTTAGAAGATATAGGAATGTGTCTACAGTGCAAAATTGTTTGTTTGAATAAAAATAGTATTTGATATGTTAATTTGGAACACGTAAAGGCAACTAAACAAAATAGCTTAGGCTGACTGAAATGTGAGAATAATGAAAAATGAGTGAACTTATTTATTGGAATCTCAGTGTCCCTGTTTAAGCTCTGTGTGTGAATAACTGTTTTTGGTATGCTGACAATTCTGGGGGGAAAATTCTCATTTCAGGTCATCTCAAAACTGAATCTTTTGGGAATTTTTGGCAAATCAAAGAGTTGGGAAACATTTCCTCTTGGGTCAAAGGAAAAGTTTTGCTTGACCCAAAACATTTCATTTCAATTTCAGATTTTTTTTAAGCAAATGATAGTTCAGGCTAGATTTACAGTCAAAGCACATGGGAATTCTGTTAATGCCAATTGGGTGGTGATTAGGGGACTCAGCTGGAAGATAAGACAGCTGGATTCAGATCCCCACTCTGAAACAGGGATTTGAACCTAGCTCTTGTACATGCTGGGTAAGTACCCTAATTCCCAGGCTATAGTAGGGGGCTCTCAGTTTCTCCTGTTGAAGCTGTTCCATTTTGTACTAAGTATTTAAATATCCATTGGGCCAGAGACAGAGAGAGAGCGTGAGTGAAAAATGACTTTGTGATCTGGTGTCTAAGTCACTTACAGAAGGGAGGGGCAGCTGGGTTCCAGTCCCTGCTCCAATAAATATTTAATTATTTATTCAAAGTAGAACAGCTTCAACAGGAAAGACAAAGAGACACCCACCCCTGAACACCCTGTACTGGTGGTCTGGGCACTCACCTAAGATGTGGGAGATCTGGGTTAAAGTCCCTGATCTAAAGAAGGGACTTGAACCTGGGTCCCCCACATCCCACGAGAGCATCCTAATCACCAGGGTGTTCGGTGGGGAGGATACTACCAAAGTTGACATGAATTCACGGAGTGTTTTGGATTCCCTAAATCTGGCAAAAAAAATTCACCCATCTCTAGTCCCTGTGAGTGGCAGTAACAGTGGGTTGCTATCATACCTACTCATTTGAAGAATGTGAACTGGATCCAATAAGGGGGCAATTGAATGTCACTGAAGACAACTGCTGTGCCTTAAATGGGCAATTATTAGAATAATTTTTTTGAGGACCACACAAACATCTTAACCTCAGTACTAGTATAGTTAATGTCAAGGAGTCCTAATATTGTACACCACTTCAAGCTGTTCCTGCAAATTAGCACTTATTACAAAGGTTGTTGCTAACGTTAACTTGAGCTTAACTTCAATGCACTGATATCTTCCATAAGTTTATTATGGTCAGTGATTGCATCAGAAATGCTTAGGCATGACATTAAACATTAGAAAAATGGGTCCCCTTTCATTTAGGTTTCTTCCGCTAATTATTTATGTCTCTAAAAATGAACAATTTTAGAAGGCTCAGTGTCCCACATTTGGAATCCAACAATAAGTATCCCCTTTAAAAAAGGCAGTATTTGTGGGAATGAGGCCTCTGTGTTGACATTAGCATTAGTGGGTTTTTTTCTTGGAGGCAATACCTGTAGATCTGTAAATTTCTTGGTGAAACTACCTAGCTCATCCATAAGCCTATTTTCATCCATTTTCCCAAGGGTTGTTATAACATTCTAAATCTTGAGCAGATGCAAACAGCTGCCATTAAAAACAAAAACAAAACCCACACACTAGAGAAATCCTTTTTCTTTCCTCACAAATATAATCTGTAACATTTCTCTTATCTGAGGCCCAGAGTAGGCAATAGTGAGTCCTACACCAGTGGCAGGTCTAAAGTCTAAGTGGGAGATTTATGCCAGAGGAAAGAGGTGACTTCTAGTTTCCAAACAGATCGATAGCCCTTACTTCTCGCTTTGGGAGGTCCCATGATCTTGCACATTAAAATCACATTGTTCGGTATAGAAAAGCTAGTTTAGGTAATTTTTAGAGTTAAAAAAACAACAGCAATATTTCTCTCTCCCTCTGAGACCTGTACAATTAGACTTTGACCAAGATGCACAAAGGAATTTAGGCACCTAAATCCCAAATGTGGATCCTCATAACTCATGCTCAGCTGCCGCTTACCCCTGAATGTGCCTAAATTCCCTGAGCACCTACATTACTGCTTCCAACATCCCATAGGCACCTAAATTTCTGCTGTTGGCCAGGCACATAGCCATGTACATCCTGACACCCAGGGCCTAATTCATACCTAAACCCTGGCAGGATTTCCAAACTAGGCATTCCCCTTCCTATATCACCTGCAAGGCCTAATCCAGTAGATGAGCTCTGAGAACCTTGGAGCACATCTAGTGGATTGGGGCCTGCACAAAACACAGTGGTAGCTCTCCCATGTCAGTATGCTATCCACAGTCTCTGTGGCCCAATGAATATGTAATTAGATATACAAAGTGGAAGTTTTTCAACAGGAGAGATTTACAAAAAACAAGTCCCAAATACTCTGTAGCCCAGGGATTAAGGCACCCATCTCGGAGGCAGATACCTGGATTCAAGTCCCTGCTCCATATCTGGCAGAGTGGGAAGTTGAACTGGATGAGTGCTCTAGTCACTGGACATAAGTAGGGACACTGCCATCACCACTGTTTTTGCAAGGAAATGGTGATCTGCCATAGATATCTAACTCTAGGAGAGGATGCATGGCTATGAATCCCAGCTACTATATAAAGAGCCTGGGCACCTAATGGATGGTGCCTAAAAATTAGGTGGTGCAGTGCTGAGCCAAGGTCCCCTTTGTGGATCTAGCCTATGGTAACTAAGGGCCTAAGCCTGCTGTAACTAAACAATGGCAAAACCCCAAATAATTTCAGCGGAAGAAGGATCAGGTCCAAATGGCTTTACAGGTGTGTACACACACACACGAATCACCTCATCCATCACTGAAATGCAGTTGTCAGTGTATGTCTAGAACACATCCATTCAGCATCATCTTTGGCAAAATGCATTTTTATTATTGCCCTTTCAGAACAATCATCCACATCCTAGTTGGAACCACAGCTGGTATTTCAGCTTCTGTGTTAAATTATGTTCTAACATACTTAAGTGTACATCTTCAAACCTAAGATGGCGGTGTACTCTCCAGCAATATAAGAACCTATCATTCCTGGAAAAGTGGCACTCTCTTTTCCTGAATGCCTATAATGACCTATTGTATCCCTGTCCCTCAGCTGATCAAAAAGATAACTGGATTCTGATGGTGTAATCCCTACACAGACAGACAAAGAGTGTTCCAGTTCTTCCCCTGGTGGTGCAAAGAAGCTGCAAAGGGAGCTGCTCAGGAATAAGCCTTATCTTAAAGAGGTCCCCCATGGACGGAGCAGCCCTATTCCAACTTCCTGAGCAGCTCAGAGCATGCTGGGTATGGTCTTGTTGGGGGAGGGGAGAGGGAGGCAGAAAGAGGGAATGTGGTCAGAGTGTACTATAGAATGGAACAATCCATAGCAAGCCACAGAAGGCTGCAGTAACATACAGCAATCCCTGAGGATGCTTTAAGTCACATTGGTAGCTGAGGAGGCCTGTAGCCTGGCACAAAATTTGGTGGACACAAAGGTGGCATAAATCCATCTTTGACCTTGCCGAGGCTGCCCCTTCTGCGTTCGATTCTGTGCTCTGCCTCATAGAATTTCCTAAGATAATACTTAGTCCTGCCTTGAGAGCAGGGGACTGAACTACAGGACCTCTCAAGGTTCCTTCTAGTCCTACAATTCTATGATGCTACCCTCACTCACACTGGTGAGCACTTAAACAAGCAATCACATCAGTGTCACTGAAACGGCTCAAGAATCACACAATCTACCCCCATCATGGGACTATGTAATACTTTCACCACTTTTAAAGGAGGGAATTGTTTAAAATTCAAGAGACTATCGAAAAATAATGGAATATTTTTCAAAAGTGTATCCACTTCCTGTTTTTTCAGTAAATCCCAGTATTCTTAGGTTGCAACTTTTATTATTATTTGCTGGAATTTCAGTCTTGCTATGTAACAAAGAATTGTCCTTTATCTGAACACTAGAAAGAGCTTTTAAACTCTCAACCCTAGCTAAGGTGGCTTAGGTATTATTGCTTACAGTTTTGATGTCTACTTCAAGTGTTTCTACTTTCTTCTGAACAGCAGAAGACCAAAGGAGGCATTATTCGCAGACCAAATGAGGCATTTTCTTCTCTGCTACATTAACAGAATGGAATGCAGTTAATTTAAAATCTATGTAACATCAGTTAAAGCAGCAAAAAAGTTAGAATCATAGAATCATAGAATATCAGGGTTAGAAGGGACCTCAGGAGATCATCTAGTCCAACCCCCTGCTCAAAGCAGGGCCAAATCCCAACTAAATCATCCCAGCCAGGGCTTTGTCAAGACTGACCTTAAAAATGGCTAAGGAAGGAGATTCCACCACCTCCCTAGGTAACCTATTCCAGTGCTTCACCACCCTCCTAGTGAAAACGTTTTTCCTAATATCCAACCTAAACTTCCCCCATTGCAACTTGAGACCATTACTCCTTGTTCTTTCATCTGCTACCACTGAGAACAGTCTAGATCCATCCTCTTTGGAACCTCCTTTCAGGTAGTTGAAAGCAGCTATCAAATCCCCCCTCATTCTTCTTTTCCACAGACTAAACAATCCCAGTTTCCTCAGCCTCTCCTCATAAGTCATGTGCTCCAGCCCCCTAATCATTTTTGTTGCCCTCTGCTGGACTCTTCAATTTTTCCACATCCTTCTTGTAGTGTGGGGCCCAAAACTGGACACAGTACTACAGATAAGGCCTCATCAATGTCGAATAGAGGGGAACGATCACATCCCTCGATCTGCTGGCAATGCTCCTACTTATACAGCCGAAAATGCCATTAGCCTTCTTGGCAACAAGGGTACACTGTTGATTCATATCCAGCTTTTCGTCCACCATAACCCCTAGGTCCTTTTCTGCAGAAGTGCTGCCTAGCCACTCGGTCCCTAGTCTGTAGCAGTGCATGGGATTCTTCTGTCCTAAGTGCAGGACTCTGCACTTGTCCTTGTTGAACCTCATCAGATTTCTTTTGGCCCAATCCTCTAATTTGTCTAGGTCCCTCTGTATCCTATCCCTACCCTCCAGCATATCTAACTGTCCTCCCAGTTTAGTGTCGTCTGAAATCTGGGAGGGGTGGAATCCATTATTTGAGAGGCTAGACAGTTGGTGGAAAAGCTGTTGTGATTTGTCGATACATTTAAAAACCGATTGATACAAATAAGCATGGTGTAGTGTAACATGATTCTGAGGCTGAGGAGAAGAGCTTGGTGGAGTATTGTGATAAAAGCCCATCCCCCATCCAAAGGCCCATCCCCCATCCTAAGGGGAGGAGCTACTGAACACAGGAATTAAATAATTCTGGGGTCAACAAATGAAAAGCAGGGCCAGGAGTGAGGGTTACAGGTTCAAAATCAGGGAGCCAGAAGGGAACACCAGCAGAGAACCTTGAATAGTGCCCACTGCTCCTCAAAGGTGTGTAGGAAGCCAGTGGATGCAGCCCAGACGAACTCTGCCCAGACACATGATTGAAGGGAGGAATGAAAATAATACCCACAGTTGCAGAGCTCCTCATCCAGCATCCTCCTCCTGGTGGAATAGATGACCACCTTCGCCAGCACCAGTAAGAGGTTCACGAAGAGGGTATGCATAAATAAGAAGCTGCAGGGGAAAATGCAGCCAGAACCTATGGAGAAGGTTCTGGAGGAGCTGAAAAAGGGGCTGCAACCTGGTGCACTCGAGATAGATATGCACCACGGTCTCCCTCATACCACAAAAGGGGCAGGTGTTGGGGAGAGGGGTGAACTGTGCCAAGGGCTGGGAACCATCAGCTAAGCCAGCGCTCTGATCACGTAAACACCAATTAATTTACTCCCTCCCACGGACCTGAGTGTGCCTAATTAGCAGATTAGAATGGGCTGGGGAGGACAAAGGAGCTAATTAGCACATAACAAGAGGTTAGAAGACAGCACAGGAAGGAAGTGCTAGTGGGAGAGGCAGCTAGCAAAACCAGAACCAAGAGATCTCTTCCCTTTCTGCTCCTTGGTGGAGGGCTGAGGAGCAATGGATGCTGTAAATGATATGGAGCTTGGATAAGGTGGTGGGAAGAGCAATTCAAATAAACACCACGGTGTAGTTTAACAACGGAAGGTCTCTGACTAGTCTGTGTAGACAGGACAGAAGACAGGGGCAGGATCTTGTCCTGTCACCAGTATAATCAACTAATTTTTTGTTAAATTTTCATATGTACTTGTTCAAAACTATTTGCCAAGTTCTTCAGCAAACAAACTTTAATGTTCTGCCAACTGTTCAATAAGTTTGTTGCAGAAGTTTGAACTCACTCCACAATCAAGTCAGACAGACAGTTATTATTCCCTGACTGGATGTCTGCTGCAACTAATCATATGCAGCACACATTTCACATTGCAAATTCAAATTTGCAGTTCAGCATTTAAACTGATGGTTAGTTATGCAATTTTCAAATTCCTGCTTTTGTGAAATGTGCTCTTGGGTAACATTCAAGCTGAAATGAAACTAGTTCATTAGTATGTTTGTTAGAAGAAAATCGATGATTTTATTTAAAAATTTGAATGAATATTTGAAAAAACCACCTGTTTTGGAAGAATTAACTCAGCCCTGTTGAAGACCACATGTAACCCTTGGCTTCAATAGAAGATTGGCATCGAGAACAGCAATGCTGAACTTGTTCCCTGTCCAAAGCTTTAAGCTCTCGTTAGCTAGTTGGCCTTATAAGGCTATGTCTACACTTGGAGGTAGGGATGTGTTTCCCAGCTTGCATAAACATATTCTCAATAGCTCTCATTGAGCTAGCACCTGAAAAAATAATAATGTAGCCACAGTACCATGGGCAACGGCATGGACTAGCTGCCCCAAGTAAACACCCACAGTGGCCTGGTATGTTTGTACCTGAGGTAGCTAGGCCAGGCCACTGCTCATCACTGCCTGTACTACCATGGCTGCACTAATATTTTTAGTGTGCTAGCTTGGTTCAAGGTAGCAGGAGTGTGACTGTGTGTCCTGGGAATCATACCCCTAGTCTAGACATAGTCTTAGTGAGGTTACAGCCAAGATTTTCTACAGTGACTGATGATTTGGGGGCACAGCCATCAATTTTGGTGTGTCTGTCATGTGACACAGTGAAGCGGCTTGATTTTCAGAAAGGGTGGAGCTTTCACCCTGTGAATATCAGGGCCTTTTAAGGTGTCTTAAGTTGGGCATCCAAACTTACTAATCACCTTTGAAAATCTTGTAGTTCTTTTACTTCTAAATAGAAGATTAAAGAAGTTGCTATTTTTCTGTCTTTTACAGGGCAAAATCAGGAGTAATGGCCTGCAATTAGAAATGGAAAGATTCAAGTTAGATATAAGAAACCATTTCTTAGCAGAAAAAGTAATTAGCAAATGGAAAAATAAAACTGTCTACTGAAAGAGCTGAGTCACCCACATTAGAGATGTTCAGAACTAAGTTAGATAAATTCCTAGTTGGCTTAGTGCAGTGGTTCTCAACTGTAGCCCCATTGAATTTTGATGACCGAAGTCATGGACATATCCTGGTGGCTCACCTCTCCAAAACAAATGCCAATAAACTAGTTCTTTGTGGACCTGGAGAAGATGTATGAGCATGTATCAAGAGACCATGCCAAGTTGCTCTCCCTTTTCTTTGAACATCTCCACAAGACTTCATCGCACAAATATTGATCATAGAATTATAGAATTGTAGGACTAGAAGGGACCTTGAGAGGTCATCTAGTCCAGTCCCCTGCACTCATAGCAGGACTAAATATTATCTAGACAATCCTTGACAAGTGTTTATCTAACCTGCTCTTACAAATTTCCAATGATGAAGATTCCACAACCTCCCTTAGCAATTTATTCCAGTGCTTAACCACATATAGTATCAATTGTGCTCCTTCCTGGCATGAACCAATACTGACCCTTCCAAATTTCAGCTGTTCCATGCAGACACTTTTCAATAATCTTCTCCCATATTTTCATAGCATGTGATGTCAGCTTAATTGGGTGATACTACACTGTGTGCTAATTATCTCCTTTCTGTTTAAAAATAGGCAGCACAAAGCTTTTATGCCATTCATCCAGCATTTTCCTTTTTTTAAGAATATCATTGAACAGACTTGGAAGATACTTGATGCCTTCCCTTCCCAATGACTTCAGAGCGTCCTCTGGTATTTCATCTGACCCAGATGCTTTCTCCTTTGTCATTTTCCTAAATGCTTCTGCAACCTCTTCCTCCAATAAAAAGTCTATCCTGCCTGGTTTGGCTGACATTTTCTAAGTTATTCACTTGGGTTCTCCTCATTCATCACTCTTTCAAAATAGTCACTCCAAACTTTGATTGAATCTCCATTCATTTGTAATATACCATGTTCATTTCTAACGTAAGTTAACTTGTTCACATCCCTCATTATTTTCTCTTTTGCCTTGATTAGTCTATAGATAATTTTTTCTCCCTCTTGTCTTCTTAGTCAGATATATACCTTGTCACAGGCCATACTTTTAGCGAATGCAACACTTCCTTTGACCTCCTTTTTTGCCTACATGTACACCACTTTATCACTGCTCAAGCTCTTGACCTACCATTTTTTTAAGGTTTCCTTTTTTCCCCCTCAACAGATTCTTTAAACAACAGATTCTCTGTGGATTCCACCAATCAATGCTGCCACCCTCTCTGATGCAACAAGGCTATCAGTGTGTTGCATTTCCCTAGGACACATCATGAACATTCCCTTTTCCGTGAGACACAGGGGACACTTTTCACTTGAACCAACCCCTACAATGAAGAAGAGTATCTGAGTGCAATCCCTCTCCACCCCAACACAGAGTAGAGTTAGATGCTTCAGAGTCTAAAGAAGAAAAGTAGGAGGGCAACTTAAGGGGAGGGACAAACAGAAGGAACTTTGCCTCATTCAGTGCACTCTTGGCAAGGTAAGTTCTGATGTCTACCCATAACATCTATTTTTTTAAAGTATAGGAAATTCTATACAAAAAGCCATGTTAAAATAATCTCCTGAAAATTTGGAAATGCAAAAGTCTAAGGTTGCCAGCACAACCTAAACTCTGTTTTTGAACACATGTATTAGCACACTGTCTTTAATTACATTATTATTTCTATTATAATAGCACCTAGAGATCCCATTCAGGGACCAGGGATCTATTCTGCTAGTCATGTCTAAATGAAAAGTATATTGTATACTACTTAAAAGAACATACCATACAACTATAACAGAGTGATAGTGAAATTTGTCTGGCCCATCTAAATGTATAAGCAAGTTAGCTAGTCCCTGAATTCCACCTAAAGAAAGCTCTAATGTTCCTGTGAATGCAGCTATGCTACCTTTGTACTTATTTGGTGTTATATGGGACATAACAATTAAAGACTGTGTGATAATGCAAATTCACAGCGAAGCAGAGTAAAGGTTGTACGTTTAACTTGGGTATTGTCTAATGTGTCTTTACCTGACCAAACTTAACATTCTTTTAAAAAAGTTTTTGCAAGGCTATTTATTATTTATTGTTTTATAGTACCAAAAATGAACTATGAATTGTACTTACCATGTGATTTGAAATATATTGAGATACAGACAGATATGGTTTTCTTTTAACTTTGAGGTCAAATAGTAGGTTGGGGGTGCCAAATGGTTTCCGAAGCTTGGGCACCAGTGCATGTAAGGTCAGCCATATATACAAATATTCCAAATAAAACACCGATCTAAGAGAATTCCTGGGTTAAAACGTATTAAACTGGTTGTATTGTCAGGTGTAAATTAGTTTCTGTTCATAGCGAAGTGTTCTTTTCTGATTATTCTGGGGCTGGATGATAAGATCAAGCAAAAAGATATGTATAGAAAGAGAGAGAGAGAGAGAGAGAGAGAGAGAGAGAAAGACACCTTATCCTCAGTTCCAAATCTTTAACTTCACATATGAAGCCTAAGCCACAATTCAAGATCTTCACTTTATTTATTTATAATACACACACTCACTTATTGCACATATATATTTAATGATTATTATATTCAGGTATGAATTTGTCTTTTAACACACACTTTAGCAAGCAGTATTTATAGAACTACATTGACCATGTAACCTGCAGAAGAACTACTAAGCAAGTGGGAAAAGAAACCATCTAGTATTTGGTGATGAAAATTGCTTTACATTGAGTGATTGTGCTAATCAATCTTCCCCAAGTAAATCACCACTAAAAGATAATTATAGGATCTTTCAACACAACTGAGTAAGAAAAGGAATAAAAATAAACTCGCAGAAAAGCCACTCTCTTCAGTAAACATTCCAGAATTTGCTTTGCTTCCAATGCGATGGAAAGAAATTTGGACAATGTGCCCAAGTTGTCTTCAGCCTGTCAAAAACCACTTCTTAGGTTGACCAGGACAGAACTGGTAGAATTGTTCATTGCAAATAATGTATCCAACAAATATAGTAGTTCTTTCTGTTCACAAGTTATCCAAAACAGGTCGTGATCTTCATTTGCTCATTAGTTGAAACGATTCATCAATTACTTCGTACGAATAAATTCTAGCCTATGATTCACTTCATGTGGTTGGTCATATAAGCTGTTCCCTGATTGGATGACTTATGATTTCTAGAGAGGAGGAGTCCTTTTTTCCCCCTCCCATTCGCAAAATTATTCACAGATAAGTAAGAGCTTATAAGACTGTTTTTGAAAGCATTTCCAGTGTGAATACTTGTATCATAAATAAATACTGATGCTGGCACTGAACAGTCTTGCTTTCTGTAAACATTCTTTTGAATAAATACATGCTCATCCGATGTATGCCAATAAGCAAATCAACAGAGCTGCAAATACCAGCAAAGCAAACTGGCAGGCTGTATTGGCAAGATGTCACAACATCTAGAAAAATCAGCCCCTGAAAAGCAGATGACAAACATGATATAAGAAGCTATACAGAATAGAAACTAGTCAGAATAGAAAAGGCCTGGGTAGAGACTGTTGAATCGTGGAAGTCAACTAATGGCTATGCAGGTGGTGTCGGAGAGAAGGCTTTGGATTCTTTGACTATGGGATGGTGTTCCAAGAAGAAGGAGTGCTAGGCAGAGATGGGCTCCACCTAACGTAGAGAGGGAAGAGCATCTTCGCAAGCAGGCTGACTAACCTAGTGAGGAGGGCTTTAAACTAGGTTCACCGGGGGAAGGAGACAAAGCCCTGAGGTAAGTGGGAACATGGGATACCGGGAGGAAAAGAGGAGCAGGAGAGCGCGAGAGGGGAGGGCTCCTGCCTTATACTGAGAAAGAGGGATGATCAGCGAGTTATCTCAAGTGCCTATACACAAATGGAAGAAGCCTGGGAAACAAGCAGGGAGAACTGGAAGTCCTGGCACAGTCAAGGAATTATGATGTGATTGGAATAACAGAGACTTGGTGGGATAACTCACATGACTGGAGTACTGTCATGGATGGATATAAACTGTTCAGGAAGGACAGGCAGGGCAGAAGAGGTGGGGGATTTGCATTGTATGTAAGAGAGCAGTATGACTGCTCAGACCTCCGGTATGAAACGTCAGAAAAACCTGACTCTCTGAATTAAATTTAGAAGTGTGAGCAACAAGTGTGATGTCATGGTGGGAGTCTGCTATAGACCACTGGACCAGGGGGATGAGGTGGACGTGGCTTTCTTCCGGCAACTAACGGAAGTTACTAGATCGCAGGCCCTGGTTCTCTTGGGAGAATTCAATCACCCTGATATCTGCTGGGAGAGCAATACAGCGGTGCACAGACAATCCAGGAAGTTTTTGGAAAATGTAGGGGACAATTTCCTTGTGCAAGTGCTGGAGGAACCAACTAGGGGCAGACCTCTTCTTGACCTGCTGCTCAGAAATTGGGAAGAATTAGTAGGGGAAGCAAAAGTGGATGGGAACCTGGGAGGGAGTGACCATGAGATGGTCGAGTTCAGGATCCTGACACAAGGAAGAAAGGAGAGCAGCAGAATACGGACCCTGGAATTCAGAAAAGCAGCCTTTAACTCCCTCAAGGAACTGATGGGCAGGATCCCCTGGGAGAATAACATGAGGGGGAA
The DNA here is from genome assembly GCF_009764565.3 of Dermochelys coriacea. Lineage (NCBI taxonomy): Eukaryota > Metazoa > Chordata > Testudines > Dermochelyidae > Dermochelys > Dermochelys coriacea. The sequence goes on from NC_050068.2 coordinate 150,103,339, forward strand.
AGGAGTCCAGGAGAGCCGGCTGTATTTTAAAGAATCCTTATTGAGGTTACAGGGACAAACCATCCCAATGTGTAGAAAGAATAGTAAATATGGCAGGCGACCAGATTGGTTTAACAGTGAAATCCTTGCTGCTCTTAAATATAAAAAAGCAGCTTACAAGAAGTGGAAGATTGGACAAATGACCAGGGAAGAGTATAAAAATATTGCTTGGGCATGCAGGAGTGAAAGCAGGAAGGCCAAATCACGCCTGGAGTTGCAGCTAGCAAGAGATGTTAAGAGTAACAAGAAAGGTTTCTTCAGGTATGTTAGCAACAAGAAGAAAGTCAAGGAAAGTGTGGGCCCCTTACTGAATGAGGGAGGCAACCTAGTGACAGAGGATGTGGAAAAGCTAGCGTACTCAATAGCTTTTTTGCCTCTGTCTTCACGATCAAGGTCAGCTCCCAGACTACTGCACTGGGCAGCACAGCATGAGGAGGAGATGACCAGCCTTCTGTGGAGAAAGAAGTGGTTCAAGACTATTTAGAAAAGCTGGATGAGTACAAGTCCATGGGGCTGGATGCGCTGCATCCAAGAGTGCTATAGGAGTTGGTGGATGTGATTGCAGAGCCATTGGCCATTATCTTTAAAAACTCATGGCGATCAGGGGAAGTCCCGGACAACTGGAAAAAGGCTAATGTAGTGCCCATCTTTTAAAAAGGGAAGAAGGAGGATCCTGGGAACTACAGGCCAGTCAGCCTCACCTCAGTCCCTGGAAAAATCATGGAGCAGGTCCTCAAGGAATCAATTCTGAAGCACTTAAATGAGAGGAAAGTGATCTGGAACAGTCAGCATGGATTCACCAAGGGCAAGTCATGTCTGACTAATCTAATTGCCTTCTATGATGAGATAACTGGCTCTGTGGATGAGGGGAAAGCAGTAGACATGTTGTTCCTTAACTTTAGCACAGAATGCATCCAATCAAGTGAGCTGTAGCTCATGAAAGCTTATGCTCAAATAAATTTGTTAGTCCAAGGTGCCACAAGTACTCCTTTTCTTTTGACACAGTCTCCCACAGTATTCTTGCCAGCAAGTTAAAGAAGTATGGGCTGAATGAATGGACGATAAGGTGGATAGAGAGCTGGCTAGATTGTCGGGCTCAATGGGTAGTGATCAGTGGCTCCGTGTCTAGTTGGCAGCTGGTATCAAGTGGAGTGCCCCAAGGGTCGGTCCTCAGGCCGGTTTTGTTCAAAATCTTCATTAATGATCTGGAGGATGGCATGGATTGCACCCTCAGCAAGTTTGCAGATGACACTAAACTGGGAGGAGAGGTAGATATGCTGGAGGGTAGGGATAGGATACAGAGGGACCTAGACAAATTCGAGGATTGGGCCAAAAGAAATCTGATGAGGTTCAACAAGGACAAGTGTAGAGTCCTGCACTTAGGACAGAAGAATCCCATGCACCGCTACAGACTAGGGACTGAATGGCTAGGCAGCAATTCTGCAGAAAAGGACCTAGGGGTTACAGTGGATGAGAAGCTGGATATGAGTCAACAGTGTGCCCTTGTTGCCAAGAAGGCCAATGGCATTTTCGGCTGTATAAGTAGGAGCATTGCCAGCAGATCGAGGGATGTGATCGTTCCCCTCTATTCGACATTGATGAGGCCTCAGCTGGAGTAATGTGTCCAGTTTTGGGCGCCACACTACAAGAAGGATGTGGAAAAATTGGAAAGAGTCCAGCGGAAGGCAACAAAAATTATTAGGGGACTGGAACACATGTCTTATAAGGAGAGACTGAGGAAACAGGGATTGTTTAGTCTGTGGAAAAGAAGAATGAGGGGGGATTTGATAGCTGCTTTCAACTACCTGAAAGGGGCTTCCAAAGAGGATGGATCTAGACTGTTATCAGTGGTAGCAGATGACAGAACGAGGAGTAATGGTCTTAAGTTGCAGTGGGGGATGTTTAGGCTGGATATTAGGAAAAACTTTTTCACTAGGAGAGTGGTGAAGCACTGGAATGCGTTACCTAGGGAAGTGGTGGAATCTCCTTCCTTTGAAGTTTTTAAGGTCAGTCTTGACAAAGCCCTGGCTGGGATGATTTAGTTGGGGACTGGTCCTGCTTTGAGCAGGGGGTTGGACTAGATGACCTCCTGAGGTCCCTTCCAACCCTGATATTCTATGATTCTATGATCTGCCAAGGTAATTAGGTACCTAACTCTCATTGAGTTAGGCACCTAAATATCTTTGAGGATTTGGGCCTTAGTCTTCATTTTCAAGGCCATCAGTGAGTCAGCACCAAGGTGCCACATCTCTAGCCATAACTTATAAAGGCAGGTATAGTCCTCTGGGACAACAAAGCCCAAAGAGCCCAGGAGAAAACATACAATTGCTGAAGAGAAATTATTTTCAGTTGAAGAGTTTGGATGAGGAATGAATTTTCAGAGGAAATCAGGCTAATCTGTAATCTGACTGCATTCAGGGTGCATTGCAGGACCCTTTTCAAAAAAACAACAACCCTTTCCCACAATAATTAAATTAATGGGGGGATGGAGAAGAGTAAAACTTTCTATGTATACCCCAAACAAAGACTCCTCCTGTATGTCTAAGAATGAAAAAGAGCAGAAGACTCATGAAGTCCATTGAGGACCTTATTCTACAGATCTAATTAACCTGAGTGCTTAGAAACTTTATTGATGAGTGTTATATAAAACCTTAGAATAGAGAATGTTCACAAATAGTTCTTGGCTGTATTTACACAGCTCTATATGCATATTTCTATTAATTATTAATTATTATTATTATATTCCTAGTATTAGTGTATATTTGGGTCCATCACAACAAGGTGGTGAGATGTATCCTGACTCTAAGAATGCCAAAAAAAAAAAGTTATTGGTTTCCAGGGTTTCCAGAATGTGCTAAGATTCAGGTTACAGTTTTCTGCATGTTTAGCCCAAGATGTACCTTTGTATTGCTTCACTATTCCAATTCACTGATCCATTATTCATGAAAAAGATAGCAATCGTATATATCCTATTCCTATCCTATTGCAGAATGCATGGCCCTCTGGCATCTTTGTTTTTCTCTCCTCTGTTGCAATTTGCTGTGTTTGCATTCTGCTGTGAGGATGCTGTTGTGACATGTGAGGAGAAATTTCGGGTAGCCACAAGGCAATGGCAGGTAGCTTCCCTCAAATGGTGTAATTTGTCTGAAATAACACGTTCTGCAAGGTTTAATGATAATAATTTTTGAATGTTTCCTGGATGGAATGAGTACTACTGCGCTAGCTTTATTAATGGCATTGCAGATAAAGAAACATTATCCGTTTTTTCCACATTTTTTCCACATTTTCCATTTTTTCCAAGTGCCATTTGCACTTCTTTCTTGAGTGGGCTGTGGCTGGAGCAAAAGGTGCATGTGAGCCTGGTCTCCCAAAACATGGGAGAGGTCTTTCCCTTCTCTTTTCCTTAATTAAGTTAATCAAAACGAGGCAGTTATTTCAAGAAGGTGCGGTCTGTGAGAGAGTTTAACCACAGTTTCCATTGAAATTGTGACAGAATTACCCACTCCTTTTCCAAGTGTCTCAAGTTAGACCAGAAGGAGAAGTCCTTCTCAGCTTCCCCTCACCTTGACCTTGTGGAATAAGCTTAGGAGTAATGCTCAATGCTGTCAAGACTTTCTTTTACACTGTTTGATCCTCAACTATCAACTAATGCAAGAGACCTGTCACTACACTTGGATGGTGACAGCACACATTACTAGATGCACCTGCCTCCACTTGAGGCTCTTGCATTGTTCATTGCATGCTGTCAAAGCTGCAGCTGAGAACTGGGGCTGGAAAAGTGCTAATTCGCCAACACTTTATTGCCAGTCTACAGCTCCGAATTGATTTTCCTCATTTGGTTTTTATTCTCCTCTTTCAGCTACTCTTTGATAGTGTTTTAAGGCCCTCATTGCATCCTTTAAAGCCAAGAAAATTTACATTTGTACAGCTCAGAAGCCTCAGCCTCTGAAGGTGCTTCTCTCACTGTACACTATAATTGGTGCTTTTCCACTTGTGACAATCAATTATGTACCTTTGTCAATTAATTATCAGACTCATCCTCCTGATATTGGCAACCAAGTCCAAAAGGCCATTTAGCCAGACATCACTACATGCACTAAGATTAAAATTGTTAATGTACAACAGATGGTTGATGTTTACTTATTATACACCCAGCAAAAAAAGGATATTAAAAGAATGGCACAAAATAAGAATGAAGGAAATGCATAGTTAAATCTGCACCATCAACACTTAAGCACAACTTTACACACCAAGAACATGACTGTAGGGGTGCTGAGATGTGCTTAGGTGCTAAAGGTTTTAACTCTAAGACCAGGTCTATACTAAAAATTAGCTTGACCCAGCTACGTCACTCAGGGGTGTGAAAAATTCACACTCCTGGGCAATGAAATTAAGCCAATCTATCCCCCAATGTAGACAGCACTAGGCTGACAGAAGAATTCTTCCATTGACCTTGCTACTGCCTCCCATGGAGGTGGATTAACGACAGTGACAGGAGAACCTCTCCCATCAGCATAGGTAGTGTCTACACTGAAGCACTATAGCTATGCTGCTGCAGCGTTTCTAGTGAAGACACAGCCTAAATATCCAGTGGTTTGTGTTGTTTTGTGTCACAGCCTTATATTATTTTAAACGTTGTTTTAAATTTCCATCTTATATTTAATAAGATGTATTTCCATTTTCCTCACTTCTGAATCCTGCTGGATCTACTAGGATCGCATTGTAACACTTCCTATAAACCTCAGAACAATCACAGTAGAGCAACATAGGACAATTTCTTTCAGAGGGGCTCAGCATGCAGACCCTGAAGTACTATTAATGTGCTAAGAATGCATGGAGATTGAGAATCAAGACCCAGATCTCTTATTCCAGTTTAGACTGCTAATCCCTGAGGCAATGCCTACAATACCCGCCAGATCGGCGGGTAATGATCGATCTATCGGGGATTGATTTATCACGTCCAGTGTAGACATGATAAATCAATCCTCAATCGCTCTGCCATCGACTCTGGAACTCCACCACGGTGAGAGGTGGAAGCGAAGTCGACAGGGGAGCAGCGGCCATCGATCCCGCACCGCGAGGACGCGAAGTAAGTGATTCTAAGTCGATTTAAGATATTTCGACTTCAGCTATTCTCATAATTGAAGTTGCATAGCTTAGATCGATCCCCCCCATCCCCAGTGTAGACCAGGCCTGAGCCATTAAAGCAACCCCTTGAATTTTTATATATAGCTAAATCTTACATTACATTATAACTTCAATGATGAGCTTTAGTTTGATGGGGCTAGATTCACAAGGTAAATTTAGGCATTGCAACTCCCTGATGGTTAGTGGAATTCACAACCCTGAATTAGGCACCCAGCTTCCCTATAGAATGTATTTTAGAATTAAGTGCCTAATAAAGAGATTCACAAAAGCCAGCACATTAACTGGGGAGCTTCCTAAGTGAGCTAGTAGGCAATGGTGAGGCATGTGTCCTAAGCCCCAACCCCTCAAAAGGGAAGTAGGCATCTGACTTTGGACTGGAGAAAGGTGCCTAACCAAGTCAGCTGGTTGTTCACAAAAAACTGATAAGCCAACATCAGTGCACCCCGTATAGTTACCTGGGATGACCTTAGAGAGTGCCTGCTGGAATATTGTGTACAGTTCTGATGCCCATAATTAAAAATGATGTTAATAACTTGGAAAGGGTTCAGAGAAGAGCCAGGAGAATGATTAAAGGATTAGAAAACCTGGTTTATAGTGATAGACTCAAAGAGCTTAATCCGTTTAGCAAAGAGAAGTCAAGGGGTGAGTTGATTACCATCTATAACTACCTACATGAGAAACAAATATTTGATAATGGGCTCTTCAATTTACTAGAGAAAGATATAATATGTTCCAATGGCTGGAAGCTGAAGCTAGACAAATGCAGACCAGAAATGAGGTGTAAATTTTTAATCGTGACCATAATTAACCATTAGGACAACTTACCAAGGGTCGTGGTGGATTCTTTGTCACTGGCAAATTTCAAATCAGACTGGATGTTTTCCAAAAGGAGATGCTCTAGGAAATATTTTGGGGAAGTTCTATGGTCTTTGTTACACAGGAGGTCAGACTATATGATCACAATGATCCCTGCTAGTCTTGGAATCTATCGCACCTATATACCCAATAGCTAGAACACTCATCTAGGATGTGGGAGACTGAGGTTTGAATCCTTACATTGCCCGATTTGGAGCAAGCACTAGAACCTAGGTGTCCCACCTCCCAGGTAAGTGCCCTAGCTGCCAGCCTATAGCATTGCTCTCACAGCCAATGTTTACTTAAGTATTTCATACAAAGTGTAACAGCTTTAACATGACAGATTGGGAGAGCTCTGCCCCAGGGTATCTAATAGCCCACTGGTTAGGGCACTCAGGTGGGAGGTAGGAAACCTGGATTTGAGTCTCTGCTCCAAATCAGGCAGAGTAGAAATTCAAACCTCTATCTGTCCCTGCACCACACCCCCAAATGAGTGCTATCAGCCTAAAACTACTGATTGCCTTTTGGGCAGATAGGTGTGCTATGAGCACAGCCAGCAGATTAGGCAAGATAGGTAGGGGAATGCTTAGTTTGTGAATCTTGCCAGAGTTTAGGCATGGCAAGCTGTTTAGTAGTATCAGGACCTAGTTGACTTTCTGCCAGTGAGCATGCACAAACCTTAGGTGGCAGCTGAACTGGGGGGCTTATGATCCAGAAAACCCCAGTTCAGCTTTCACCTAACCCTGTATGCACCAGAACTCTCAGGGTACCTAAATTTTTGCTGTAACAGTTTCCTAGGTGCATAAGTTTCTGTCACTGCTGCCTCACTCCAGGTATACAAATGTCTATCTGCCACCTCAGCCCCAGTTTGATCCACAAACTGGGGGATAGGAAGGCAAATGCCTATCTTCCCTGCAGGGCCCAATCCAGAGTACACCTACTGCATCAGATCCCATTAAAATCTGGCTAGAGGAGCAAGTGGTGGTGCCCACCTTATAACTTTTAACCTAGCGGTTAAAACATACCCAGCCCCCGCCTGATGGGGAGAAAGGAATTGAAGAATCCAACCTCTTAGGTGAGTGTCCTGACAACTGGGCTATGGGATATTCTGATGTGAGGCTCCCTCAGTCTATTCTATTGAAACTGTTCTACTTTGTATAAATAAGTAAAGAGTCATTGGGCCAGAGAGAGAGAAAGAGACTAACTCTATAGCTTGATGGTTAGGGCACCTCCATGGGAGTGCAAGGGACAAGTCCCCCTAGTCCAATGATTTTGTATTTATATAAATCACCACCTAGTGTGCTGACTTTTGTAGATCCAATTTTTCAGGACCTTTCTCTCTTGATTCATGCTCTAGAGACCCCTAGAGATCTTCTCTAACTGATGCTTTCCAAGTAAGATATTTAATGCAGACATTGCAGTACATTATTATTAGGTAGATGATTTTGACCATGGGCTTCAATTTATTTTCTGATTTAACTGTTGGCTACGTACCAAAATATCAGGTGAGCTAAAGCACTTGAGCAATAAGGATTTATCTGGTGCAAGGGCTACTAAAAAGTCAAGGCTCCCGTAGCTGGGGCTGTAAGAGATTAATGTCCTTTGAGGATTGGGCACAGAAGTGGATCAGTAAAACACACACATACCAGTGCGTTAAACTTTTGCTACAGGTGCTCTGACAGGGAGCGGGTTGGGCATGTTTTTGTATCAGCTTTGGACAGCCATTAGAAGTGCAATGTTAGTAGTTATCACTTTGTTATTGAGCATAAATAAAACAAGAAGAGATCCAGTACTGAACTGCTAACCCCACTGTTATTACCATCGTGTACAGGAGAAAGAATAGAAAAGGAGTACTTGTGGCACCTTAGAGATTAACAAATTTAGAGAAAGAATGTGTGCAGTTGTGGCCTAGCAACACTGCCATTAGATTCATTACTTAGTACTGCTGCATCCATAATCAGAAGCATAGTGCAAAGAGGACGCTTGTTGCTATAAAGTGAAATGCAAATGTAGTTATTGCTATGCATTATCTGCTGCTTCTTAAAGAACACTGGGATTTACTAGCTTGTGAGCATGGGTACCACTGCCCGCAACTTCAAGAGCTTCTCAACTGTATGCCACCACTCTATATTGATAACAGAGATTCTCCATCAGGTGAAGGTGTAGAGACCCATGCTTTTGAAGCAGTAGTCTATTCTGGCAGCCACTTGGCTGGATTGTGACCCTTGCTCATGAAGGGAATCTAAGGGAAAGAAAGAGACCCTTGATGCCCCAGCACTTGCTAATAATATTGTGAGTAGGAGAACAGTCTCATCAGGGCTGCTACTCCCCCACCTACAGATGGACTGGGAAGCAGGTGGGTGGGAGTGGGGAATGAGTAGAAACTTCACTCTATCACCTGCCCCAGAACATCCTGGCTGGTACAGCTGTGCTTGCATAAAGGGGGAAGTAACTTGTGCCAAGAACAGGGCCTGCAAAATTTACTCCCCCCATGACACAAGGGGGGAAGCGGGGACCAGACAGTGACTCAATCACAATTCAGACTTTGTCCTGCGCCTACATGCAGCCACTTAGGATAGATTGTTCTAATCTAGCTCACAGTGAAGTTCCAAGGAGATACAATGAGCAGTATAATGACAGTGTTGAGTTAGGCCACAGATTTGTTACAGCATTTTAAGTTACCCAAATGCATTAGTGTCCATTAAGTGTATTCAAATTACTCAAATGCTCTCATTTCTTGGGTGACAAGATTTTTGTCTGAAAATGGAACAGGAGCTTTTGAATTAGAGGTGGATCTGGGGATTGTTTGTTTGTAAAGAAAAAAAATCCCAAAAATCTTTTCTTCCTCTTTTAAGCCGTTATCCTAAAATGAGGTATGCACAGGCAGACCTCTGAGTCCAGGAACAGTCCTGTCGAAGTCAAAGGGTGTAGGAGTTCACCCCTGCAGAGCTCATTGCTGGACTGGGGCCAAATTTCAAACTCTATTGTTGTTGCTGTTGTGTTTGTTTTTAAAGACATGTTACATAAACCTTGAGAGTTAAATATTTTTAAAAATTTTGCTACATCAATATGAAGAATGATACTATATCATCTGAAACCAAATGTCTTTGATCAAACAACAGACTGTATTTAAAGATTTAGACATATGAATTAGACTTTTGTTTCCTCTATTCTGTTCCTTCTAACTTCCTCTGCTCCCAAGTGTCACCTTCTCCCCTATTTTCATTCGCATTACCTTCATCTTAAATTTAAACAGGATCGAGAAGACTAGTCATTAATATAAACTGTTTAAATATATTTGTTTGCTAAATATATTTACATTCCCATCTGAAATATACCAACATGGAAAATAACACAAAATTAATACTTGGAAAAAAGTTATTTGTGTGTGAAACCTTAATACACAACAACAATGAACTGTTTTTGCATCAAATCTATGATTTTTGTCATTTTCCACTGTCATTTGCCCTTTAGAGGTCATTGAAACTGTGATGTGATAAGCCTTGTTGCATTTAAACTTTTTAGTACTAATGCAGCTTAAGCATTCTATTTACATTTTTAATAACAAAGCTTATAGTGACAGTGTTATTAACACTAAGTATAGAAAGTAATTAATAGCTTCATCAAGTTCACCCAAACGCAGACTCTGAGATGTGCTAATAAACAATTTATCCTTCATCCAAGTTGAAGGGCTTCTATTATTTTAGAGCCAAAAATTCTATCTGCCTTGAAACTTGGACTTTGTTACTTGGACTACAAACATTTTTTTAAAAAAGCCACCAAAATATCACTGAGGTTACAAAATAAAAACCAGCCACCATTTGTATAGGTCCTTCAAGGTTCTATCCTATGGTGCTGCCAAGTCAGCAGAAGGAAGACAAGTTAATTAAACTTATTCCAAGACAAGCCATTTTGTTTTCATAGTTCCTTCTGATAGTGCCCAAATGGGGATGTCAAAGAAAAAAGCTACAGTATGATGACTTGGTCTCCTAATCAAAGATTTTTTGGGGGAAAAAAGATACATTTCCATTTCATAATTGCTAACCATCATTGTAGACAGTACACATACTACATAAAACACATAACAGAGAGCAAAAAAAAATCAAACTAAAAAAAATGAAATGACAGAGGTTCAGTCAAAAAGGTCAGATCAAAACCCAGATTGAGATCCACATTTTGCAAGTGACACACACGAGGTTTGGCTATAGATTCTATAATGCCTGGCTGAACTTGTATTGTCACAGTTTGTCGAGACTAATGAATATGTCCTAAAGTGAAGTAACTCGTAGACAAATAAATTAAACTAAAAACGTAATAAGGTTATTCTGCCATATTTCAGAACTCTGTAGAAATGGATTAGATTTCAGTTCAATAGTTGACACAGCACAAATGGTTTCTTTGGTAACAGGATTAAAAAAATATTGACATTTACTTCCCATAACAAGATGGATAATAATGCATTAGCTGCAACCATCAATAACTAACTTGACCATTTCACTGAACTTGCATACTAAAGATATTGATAAGGGAGGCACTTATTAAAAAAAGAAAAACAAGGCAAGAAAATGGAACCAACAAATCCTGCCGCAGAAATCAGAACATGACAGAATGAGCGCAACAGCCCCCAATGAGGGTGCATTCAAAATATTTTTAAGAAGTGCAGTATCATGTCACTTTTAATATCTACATCTTCTTTTTCAGCTAACAATAACTCCCTTAAAACTTCTGACTAGATCTTGGAATTGAATAGGAGACCAAATTGCTTACATCTAAAACAGAATAAGTTAGTCAGTAGTCTATTGTGCTTTAGGGAAAATTGAAGAATATAGGTATAATTTCCCCAGTCAACACACAAGAAAATAATCCTCAACAGCGGTCAGCTCAAGAGCTGAAGCTTCAGTTCAAAACTTTCTCCAGGGATAGTCTGAGATGGTGGAAAGAACTCGCCCAGGAACGAAGGACCATCACTAACTTCACCACTTTCCACTCCAAGTGAAAAGCACATTTCTTTGACCTTACCTTTTCTAACAAACACATAGCAACGGGTATATTAAAAAACAAAACAAGACACTCTGTTGTGCACATTTCTTCCTCCCGGGGAAGAAAAAAAAAAGAACAAACAAGTGACAAATGTATAGTCATGTTATTGAATGCCCTACTGGAAGACACTCAAATGAGTCCAGTGTAAGAACCTATCTATATACAGTAGAAGAGGGCAGCCCATTCCTTCATGGGGGGAGGGATAGCTCAGTGGTTTGAGCACTGGCCTGCTAAACCCAGGGTTTTGAGTTCTAATCCTCGAGGGGGCCATTTAGGGAACTGGGGCAAAAATTGGAGATTGGTCCTGCTTTGAGCAGGGGGTTGGACTAGATGACCTCCTGAGGTCCCTTCCAACCCTGATATTCTATGATTCTATCCAGTGTGACAAAGCTCTGTCCTTGCCTCCGTGGGTCCCGTGTTTCCTGGCGGATTTTGCTAGCCTCAGAGACTCACTGTGACCCTCCACGTAACCCTTCTCTCTCTAGAGACAAGGGTCACAGTCTACTGAGACATTTTCATCATAAACCAGTGAGGGAAGTGAGGAAAAGTTATCCTTCCTTGCACAGCCTCTGTTGTCTCCCGAATTCCAGTGATTAATCAGGGGGTGTGGGGGGAGGAGCCTGGGCCCACCCTCTACTCCGGGCTCCAGCCCAGGGACACTAATAGTATCAGCTATGGTAGCTGACCTTTTAGAAACATGACATGTACAATTCCCTGGGCTGCTTCCCCCACAGCAGCCCTCACTTCCTTAAGCTTCACTTCTCCCTTACCTCAGGGCCTCCTTCCTTGTGCCTGATATGGTGTGTACTACTCAGCCTCTCCAACCGCGCAACTTCTTCCCACAGCTCCTGACATGCACACCCACCTGACTGACTGGGAGGCTTTTAACTAGTTTCAGCCAGCCCCTGATTGCTTCAGGTGTCCCAATCAACCTAGCCTTCTCCCTGCCCTCTGGAAAGTTCTTAATTGGCCCCAGGTGTCTTAATTGACCTGGAGCAGCTACCATTTCACTTATTGTGGTATCAGGGATTTGTTTAGCCTGGAGTGAATCTCTCTCTCCCTCCCACTGCTCTCCCATAGCCTTCTAGCTTGGAGGGAGGTGGGAAACTGCTACTCCTGCTGCTAGGCCCTAAGCTCTCCCTGCTGCTCCAGCTGCTCCCCTGGCTGGGCCAGACACCCACCTCCCCCTTCTCTGCTACCTGGTTGCTGGACCCCCCACACTTGGGTGCTGCTACTGCTGCAACTGCAGCTCCGGGGGGGGGGGCTGCTAGCCCACTCCCCAGAGAGGAGGAGTGAGGGACCCCAGCCACTGCTGTTGTGGATACCACCACCAGCACCACCACCTGAGAGGGGTCCATTCTGCCTGCCTGGACCACCACCTGGAGCTCCTGGAGCTGCTGCTGATGCAGAGGCCGCTACCTGGAGCTGCTGAAGCCCGAGGAGGAGAAGAAGAGGATCATCTGCCAGTGGGGCAGCACCTAGAGACTTTGCAGACCACCATGGAGGGGGCCCTAAGACTGAGTAATTTTCAAACTGTGCTCTTGTGGTGGGGGTTTTGACTGTGTTTACAGGGACACGGGATGTGGCGTGGAGCTGCCCCCCCATCCATCTGTGTGTCCCCCCAACCCCCACCACTACTACCACCACCACTGCCCCCTCCACCACCCCCACTGGCTGTATACCATCTGCCTCAGCTCCTGCCTCTGGACTCAGCTGCTTGCTTGGCTTGCCACGCCACGCCCTATTTCCACCTTTTGGGCCAGAAGCAGCAGCCAGCTAAAAAAGACTTGTGCAAGTGCACATGGGCACATGTGCCCCCCCGGACTTCCTACCCCCCAGCTTTGCCCTTTACTACCTGCCCCATTTGCCACTTGTTTTACCTCCTCTTTTGCTCCAGCCCCCCTTACTAGCTTCAGTTTGTTTGCCTGCCCCGCCCATTTCCTTCTGCAGCCTTTGTTTGTTTGCCCCGCCCCAGCCTCTGAAGCTAGCCCCTTGGTTTCCCTGTTCTACCCCCAGACCGCTTAGCCCCTCGCTCCGTGTGCCCATGCCCCCTCGCATGCGCTTGTGCAATTCCCCATTTTAGTTGCAACCCTCTTCACTGCACCCTCAATGTTGTTGAATCCCCCCCCCCCGGAGTGCACCAAGAGGAGCCGGAATTCCACCTTGTGTCGGTGACTGACCCCTAACCCCTGATTGCCCCCTGTCCAGCCCACCCCTTTTGGCGCCCTCCTCCCCTGCCTGCAGGCTAGCGGGGAGGAGTGGTCGACCTGCTTCCCCTCTCCCCTCCTCCTTTTGGTGTCCCCCCTTTCCTTCTTGCTCATGATGGCGGGGGATGAAATGTGTGAGATCCCTCCAGTAGCCCGAGCTCCCCCCCCCCCGCCTGCCCCTCTGTCAGCCCTCCAAGCTTCTACCTCCACTGCCGAACCATCTACCACTGCCCCCGCTGGGGCACCAGCAGCGACGGGCACCGGGGTGATCTCCATTGCTGCCACGTCTCTCACCCCCTCAGATTTGGGGGGAGCCCCCCAGCCGGCAGGAAGGGCCAGGGGAAGAAGAAGGGGAAGGGCCCCGCTAAAAAGACCAGGCCCTCCATGGCAGGGGCTGCCCCCAATGTCCTGGCCCCATCTCCAGCTGGGGCGCCCCTCCCCGCTGTTCCCTCCACCAGCTCTGCAGGTGACCCTCCCCTGGCCCCCAGAGCATACGCCCAGGTGGCGGCAGCCCCCCCGCCTGCCGCTACATCTTTTCTCCAGCCCACCACCTCTGCTACCATCTATAGCGGCCGGGGCCCCTTTCCCACCATGACCAGGAAGCACGGCGTCCATTGCCTCCTGGTGCCCGCCTCACCCCACGTGGAGACCTATGTGCGGGCATTGGCGAGGGTGGTGGGGCCCACGGCCATTGTGGCGGCCTCCAAAATGTATGGCAAGGTCGTCTTCTTCCTAGCATCGGAGGCCGCCGCCCAGGAGGCGGTGGAGAAGGGCCTGGCGGTGGGGGGGGTGTTCGTCCCCTTAGAGCCGCTAGAGGACCTGGGCGTCCGCTTGGTCCTGACCTCCGTCCCTCCCTTTCTCCCCAATGCCGCCCTGTTACCTGCCCTTTCTACCTTGGGAAAGCCCATCTCTGTCATCAGCCCTCTCCCGTTGGGCTGCAAAGACCCCGCCCTCCGTCACGTCCTCTCGTTCCGCCGGCAAGTGCAGCTTCAACTGCCGCCGGCGGCGCGTGATGGAGAGGCACTCGAGGGGTCCTTCCTAGTCCCCTACCAGGGGACCCATTACAGGGTGCATTATTCCACGGGGGAGGCCCGGTGCTACCTCTGCCGGGCGATGGGGCACGTCCGGAGGGACTACCCCCTGGCCCGGGAAGAAGGGGCATCCAGGACGCCCGAGCCCCGGCAGGTCACCGGCCCCGTCATCGCCAACGCCCTGGCTGCCCGGCGCCCGAAACCGCCCCTCCTCCTTCCCAGTCCACCATTGCTCCCGCTCGGGCCCAAGGGGCACCTCCCCCACTATGCCCAAACGAGCGGGAGAATCCCGCCCCTGCTATTTCCAATCTGGTGAGGCCTGTGGAGGAGGGTGCGGCAGGGACACCGCCAAGCATGGGAGAGGGCCCGCCCCAAGGGGAATCTTCCCTCCCTTGTGTTGCCCCACCGTTACCCCCTCGAGACCCTGAGCCATCGCCTCTGCCCCCTGACACAACCCCTGCTAGCCAGCCCCCGGATGATGCCATGGAGGGCTGGGCCCTAGTTCAGGGGAAGCGGGGAAAGCGGAAGGCTCGAGCTCCGCTCCTCCCATCTGATGCGGAGGCCCCCCGGAAGACCAGGAAGGGGGGCACCGATGCCGAGCCTTCCGCTCTACCCACGGGTGTGTTCCATCCACCAGAGCCGGCTGGGGAAGACGTGGCAGCACTGGAAGGCGGTATCTCCCCTCCACGGGAGTCCCTCCCCTCCAAGACCCCCGAGGCACCATCTGAAACCCCAGTGTGCCCCGAAGTAACCATCGTGTCAGGTGTCGGCGGGGAGAATCACGGGGTAGCGGAAAACAATTTCCCCTCTATATATGAGGAGATCGAGGCCCTGGGTCTGACCCCGGTGACCCAGGGGGAGGACGATCCTATGCCAGCGGGCCTCGATCTCGGCGACTTCACTCCAGCCCCCTTTTCCCCATGATCCCTCCCCCTAACCGTTGCTTCTGCTCCCACCTCCGAGGAGCCCCTGGACTCCTCCATCAACCCGGCTGCAGAGGGCACCCCGCTGAGAGCCGCCGAGCCAGTTGAGGCGACGGCCAGTGCCACGCGGCTGGAACCTGAGCCCCCAGGGGCATCCCTCGCTGGTGAGGAGCATTCGACCTCCTTTCCGGGAAAGGACCCTACAGAAGAAAGTCCACCTCCTGATGCCGTGGCTGCCAAATCCACCAGAGAGCTTGCGCCCGGCATCAGTGAGAGCCCTCTCCCGACCCAGACTCTCACTTCTACCCCTGCCCCTGCCCTTATCCCGCCCACCTCCCGAGATATTATTGCCACCCCTGGGACTGTCTCCTTCCCCTTTCCAACAGATGACTCCCAGGGAACGGCCTTTGTGTTTGCCCGTCCCGACCCACCAGGGGCTGCAATCCTCCCTCGGCCGCCACCTATCGCCCCAGCATTCAGGTCAACCCATCAGGAGCCCCGTCGGGGGTCCGCACCCTGTCTGCCCATCTCGCTGGGCCAAGGGGCTGTACCAAGGGCCCCATCGGGGAGCAATCAGACCATAACCCCATCCCCCCATGCGCTGCGAGAGGAGTTGCGGGAGTTCCTAGAAGACGTCCGTGGCTCCCGCAACAAAGTCCAGCTTGCCCTCCAGCGATGGGGGGACTTTAATCAAATCCTCCGGGCCGCAAGGGCCCTCATGGGGGAGGGGAAAAGGACCGGGAGACAGGGCGCCGCGGCCTACCAGCGGGTCCGCCACTTCCGTGACTCCTTACTCACCTACGGGGTGGGTCACGGACTGCTGCGCGGCCCGCCGGGAGCCACCAGCATCCCTGCCGGCGAGGATCCCCCCCAGCCCTCCTCATGGCACCCTTTACCATCGCAACATTGAACACCCGTGGCTGTAGGATGGGTCTCCGCAGGGCCCAGGTGCTCTCCTTCCTTCGAGAGGGGAGGTACTCTGTGGTTTTCCTGCAGGAGACCCATACGGATCCGACCGCCGAAGACAGCTGGCGGCTGGATTGGGGGGACAGGGTCTACTTTAGCCACCTCACAGTTCATACGGGTGGAGTGGCGACCCTGTTCTCCCCCGACCTACGGCCCGAGGTGCTGGGGGTCGCCGAGGCTCTGCCGGGTCGCCTGCTGCACCTCCGGGTCCGCATGGAGGGGCTCGTAGTCAACCTCGTCAACATCTATGCCTCAGCAGCGAGCCCGGAGCGGCTGCAATTCTATCAGCAGGCATCCGCCTTCCTCGGCACCTTGGATCCTCAGGAGTGCCTGGTCCTGGGAGGGGACTTTAACATCACCCTTGAGGAACGGGACCGCTCGGGGACTGAGAAGAGCCCGGCCGCCGTCGCCGTCCTCCAGGACATAGTCGAACACCACTCCCTGGTGGACGTCTGGCGCGACCACCACCCGGATGACACTTCCACGTTCACCTTTGTCCGGGTGGAGGCCCATCGGTCGCGCCACTCCCGGTTGGACCGCATTTATTTATCACGCTTTCATCTTTCACGAGCCCACTCCTCCAGCATCCGGCCGGCCCCATTTTCTGACCATCACATAGCCACCGTGACAGCCTCCCTTTGCGCGGAGAGGCCGGGGCCGGCCTATTGGCACTTTAACAACAGCTTGCTCGAGGATGCGGGCTTTGTGGCGTCCTTCCGGGAGTTCTGGCTGGCCTGGCGAGGGCAGCGGCGTGCCTTTCCCTCGGCACGGCGGTGGTGGGATGTAGGGAAGGTGCGCGCCCGGCTCTTCTGCCATGACTACACCCAGGGCACCAGCCGACGGAGGGATGCAGCGATAGAGCAGTTGGAACGGGAGGTCTTAGAGCTGGAGAGGCGTCTGGCCGCCAGCTCTGAGGATCCACCCCTTTGCGGAGCGTGCCGGGAGAAGCGGGAGGAGCTCCGGACCCTCGAGGACCATCGGGCCCGGGGTGCCTTTGTTCGATCCCGCATCCGTCTCCTTCTGGAGATGGATTGCGGCTCCCGCTTCTTCTACGCCCTGGAAAAAAAGAGGGGGGCTAAGAAACATATCATCTGCCTACTGGCAGAAGATGGCACCCCCCTCACGGATCCGGTGGAGATGTGTGAGAGGGCGAGAGCCTTCTACGCAAGCCTATTCTCCCCGGATCTGACCGATCCTAACGCTTGCAGAGTGCTGTGGGAGGAGCTCCCGACGGTCAGCGTGGGCGACCGAGACCGGCTAGAGCTGCCTCTCATTCTGGCCGAGTTCTCGGAAGCCCTCCGTCGCATGCCCACCAATAAATCTCCGGGCATGGACGGGCTGACCGTGGAGTTCTACCGCGTGTTCTGGGACATCCTGGGCCCAGACCTAGTCATCGTCTGGGCCGAGTCTTTGCAGAGCGGGGTCCTCCCTCTTTCGTGCAGGCGAGCCGTGCTCGCCTTATTGCCGAAGAAGGGGGACCTCCGCGATTTACGAAATTGGCGTCCCGTCTCGCTCCTCAGCACGGACTACAAAATCGTGGCAAAAGCCATCTCCCTGAGGCTAGGGTCCGTGCTGGCGGACGTGGTCCACCCAGACCAGACCTACACCGTCCCGGGCCGCAGCATCTTCGACAACCTATATCTGGTCCGGGACCTATTGGAACTTGGGTGTAGGGATGGTCTGTTGTTCGCCCTCCTGTCCTTAGATCAGGAGAAGGCGTTCGACAGGATGGATCACGGGTATCTCCTGAGCACTCTGCAGGCGTTTGGATTCAGACCCAGTTTTGTGAACTTTCTCTGGGTGCCGTACGCTTCCGCAGAGTGTCTGGTAAGGCTCAACTGGACCCTGACCGAACCGGTCAACTTCGGGCGAGGAGTACGGCAGGGGTGCCCCCTCTCAGGCCAGCTGTACGCTCTGGCAATCGAGCCCTTCCTCTGTCTCCTCCGAAGAAGGTTGACAGGGTTGGTGCTGAGGGAGCCGGAGCTGCGGCTGGTCCTGTCGGCGTACGCTGATGACGTGCTCCTCATGGTCCAGGACCCGGGCGACTTGGTGCGAGTGGAGGCTTGCCAGGCCATCTATTCAGCAGCCTCCTCTGCGCGGGTCAACTGGGGCAAGAGCTCTGGCTTGGTGGTAGGGGACTGGCGGCAGGCAAGCCCCCGCCCACCCGCGCTTCAAGCCATCCTTTGGAGCACGGGTCCGCTGCTCTATCTGGGCGTTTACCTTTCTGCCACGCATCCCTCTCCGCCGGAGAACTGGCAGAATTTAGAGGGCGGGGTGATAGAGCGGCTCCGGAAATGGACAGGACTACTCCGGTGCCTCTCCCTTCGAGGGAGAGCGTTAGTGCTTAATCAACTAATCCTGTCCATGCTTTGGTACCGGCTCAACACCCTGGTCCCAGCCCCGGCTTTCCTGACCAACCTGCGGACATCGATTCTGGAGTTCTTTTGGTCAGGACTGCACTGGGTCCCTGCAGGGGTTCTCCATCTACCTGTGGAGGAGGGAGGGCAGGGCCTCAAATGTCTGCTTACTCAGGTCCATGTCTTCCGCCTCCAGACCCTGCAGAGGCTCCTTTATGGTGCAGGTAGTCCGGCGTGGAGCATACTGGCGCACGCCTTCCTGCGCCGCTTCCGAGGGCTCCGATACGACCGGCAGCTCCTTTATCTCCATCCGAGAGGTCTTCCGCGAGACCTCTCCGGGCTGCCGGTCTTCTACCAGGACCTCCTCCGGACCTGGAAACTCTTTACAACGAGCAGGTCCATGGCGGCCACCGAGGGGGCAGATCTCCTCGCGGACCCCTGCTACACAACCCCCAGCTCCGTTTGCAGGTGGCGGAGTCCCGCTCGGTGTGCCAGAGGTTGGTCCTGGCAGAGGTCACAAGAGTCGGAGACCTCCTGGACTATGACCGGGGAGACTGGCTGGATCCCCTAACCTTCGCTCAGCGCATGGGGCTTTCCAGACCTTGTACTCCCCGGAGCATACTTCAGGAGGTGAAGGCCGCTTTGCCGCCCGCTGCTCGGGTTTATCTCGACCGGGTCCTGCACGAGGGCACGCCCCGCCCACCCACTACCCCAGGCCCGCCGGACCTTTTAATTGGACCCCTCCCCCGTGGACCCAACCGATCCCTTCACCCCTTCACTAGAAGCCGGCTGCACGAGATGCAGCCGGTCTGTTTTCAAACCGCGCCAAGAAAACATCTCTACATGCTCGTGTTCCACACCCTTCACGCCCGCACCCTCGTGTCCCGCCCCGATACAAAATGGCGGGACCTCCTGACACCTTTGGAGGGTGAAGAGCCCCGGTGGGCCAGCCTATATTCCATCTTAGTCCCAAAGCCCGCCGGGGATGTCAGTTGGCGGCTCCTTCACGGAGCCGTGAGCACGGGCGTGTACTTGGCGAGGTTCACCACAATCCCAAACACCTGCCCCTTTTGCGGCGTGAGGGATACCCTGGCACATGTCTACCTGGAGTGTGCCAGGCTGCAGCCCCTATTCCGGCTCCTCACCAATATCTTATTACGTTTTTGGTTGCCCTTCTCCCCTCACCTTCTCATTTATGCACTCCCTATCCGTGGCCCCACAAAGTCACGGGATCTCCTGGTCAACTTCCTCCTGGCCCTAGCTAAAATGGCCATCTACAAAACCAGAGTGAGGAGGTTGGCCGATGGAGTCTCCTGTGACTGTAGGGCCTATTTCCGATCCTCGGTCCGTTCACGTATCCGGGCAGAGTTCCTCTGGGCGGCGTCCTCTGACTCCCTTGACGCCTTTGAGGAGCAGTGGGCGCTGTCCGGGGTTCTCTGCTCGGTGTCCCCGTCTGGTTCCCTTCTTTTGACCCTCTGACCGCACTCCTGTCCCTGTTATTTTATTAGTTGTCCCCCGGAATTTCTTGGGTATCTAGGTCCTGTGGATCCCCCTTTTAGGCTGGGGGGGATCCTTTAGCAGTGGACGGGCTTCGCCCGCCCACTTCCCGGATCCCAATAAGACTGCTCTACCATAGCCTTCTAGCTTGGAGGGAGGTGGGAAACTGCTACTCCTGCTGCTAGGCCCTAAGCTCTCCCTGCTGCTCCAGCTGCTCCCCTGGCTGGGCCAGACACCCCCCCCCCTTCTCTGCTACCTGGTTGCTGGACCCCCCCACACTTGGGTGCTGCTACTGCTGCAACTGCAGCCCCGGGGGGGGGCTGCTAGCCCACTCCCCAGAGAGGAGGAGTGAGGGACCCCAGCCACTGCTGTTGTGGATACCACCACCAGCACCACCACCTGAGAGGGGTCCATTCTGCCTGCCTGGACCACCACCTGGAGCTCCTGGAGCTGCTGCTGCTGCAGAGGCCGCTACCTGGAGCTGCTGAAGCCCGAGGAGGAGAAGAGGATCATCTGCCAGTGGGGCAGCACCTAGAGACTTTGCAGACCACCATGGAGGGGGCCCTAAGACTGAGTAATTTTCAAACTGTGCTCTTGTGGTGGGGGTTTTGACTGTGGTTACAGGGACACGGGGTGTGGCGTGGAGCTGCCCCCCCATCCATCTGTGTGTCCCCCCAACCCCCACCACTACTACCACCACCACTGCCCCCTCCACCACCCCCACTGGCTGTATACCATCTGCCTCAGCTCCTGCCTCTGGACTCAGCTGCTTGCTTGGCTTGCCACGCCACGCCCTATTTCCACCTTTTGGGCCAGAAGCAGCAGCCAGCTAAAAAAGACTTGTGCAAGTGCACATGGGCACATGTGCCCCCCCGGACCCCCCAGCTTTGCCCTTTACTACCTGCCCCATTTGCCACTTGCTTTACCTCCTCTTTTGCTCCAGCCCCCCTTACTAGCTTCAGTTTGTTTGCCTGCCCCGCCCATTTCCTTCTGCAGCCTTTGTTTGTTTGCCCCGCCCCAGCCTCTGAAGCTAGCCCCTTGATTTCCTTGTCCTACCCCCAGACCGCTTAGCCCCTCGCTCCGTGTGCCCATGCCCCCTCCCATGCGCTTGTGCAATTCCCCATTTTAGTTGCAACTCTCTTCACTGCACCCTCAATGTTGTTGTATCCCACCGTCCCCTAGTGCACCAAGAGGAGCCAGAATCCTATCTTGTGTCGGTGACTGACCCCTAACCCCTGATTGCCCCCCATCCAGCCCACTCCTTTTGGCGCCCTCCTCCCCTGCCTGCAGCCTAGCGGGGAGGAGTGGTCGACCTGCTTCCCCTCTCCCCTCCTCCTTTTGATGTCCTCCCTTTCTTCCTTGCTCATGATGGTGCGGGATGAGACGGGTGAGACCCCTCCAGCAGCTTGAGCTCCCCCTTCCCCGCCTACCCCTCCGTCACCCCCCCAAGCTTCTACCTCCGCTGCCAAACCATCTGTCACCGCCCTCGCTGGGGCACCAGCAGCGACGGGCACCGGGGTGACCTCCACTGCTGCCACCTCTATCACCCCCTCAGATTTGGAGGGAGTCCTCCCAGCCGGCGGGAAGGGCCAGGGGAAGAAGAAGGGGAAGGGCCCCGCTAAAAAGACCAGGCCCTCCATGGCAGGGGCTGCCCCCGATGCCCCGGCCCCATCTCCAGCTGGGGCGCCCCTCCCCGCTGTTCCCTCCACCAGCTCTGCAGCTCTCCCTCCCCCGGCCCCCAGAGCATACGCCCAGGTGGCGGCAGCCCCCCCCCCCGCCTGCCGCTACTTCATTTCTCCAGCCTACCGCCTCCGCTACCATCTATAGCGGCCGGGGCCCCTTTCCCACCATGACCAGGAAGCACGGCGTCCGTTGCCTCCTGGTGCCCACCTCACCCCACGTGGAAACCTATGTGCGGGCATTGGCGAGGGTAGTGGGGCCCACGGCCATTGTGGCGGCCTCCAAAATGTATGGCAAGGTCGTCTTCTTCTTAGCATCGGAGGCCACCGCCCAGGAGGCGGTGGAGAAGGGCCTGGCGGTGGGGGGCGTGTTCGTCCCTTTAGAGCCGCTAGAGGACCTGGGCGTCCGCCTGGTCCTGACCTCCGTCCCTCCCTTTCTCCCCAATGCCGCCCTGTTACCCGCCCTTTCTACCTTGGGGAAGCCCATCTCTGTCATCAGCCCTCTCCCGTTGGGCTGCAAAGACCCCGCCCTCCGTCACGTCCTCTCCTTCCGCCGGCAAGTGCAGCTTCAACTGCCGCCGGCGGCGCGCGATGGAGAGGCACTCGAGGGGTCCTTCCTAGTCCCCTACCAGGGGACCCATTACAGGGTGCATTATTCCACGGGGGAGGCGCGGTGCTACCTCTGCCGGGCGATGGAGCACGTCCGGAGGGACTGCCCCCTGGCCCGGGAAGGAGGGGAATCCAGGACCCCGAAGCCCCGGCAGGGCACCGGCCCCGTCATCGCCGACGCCCCTGGCTGCCCGGCGCCCGAAACCACCCCTCCTACTTCCCAGTCCACCATTGCTCCCGCTCAGGCCCAAGGGGCACCTCCCCCACTATGCCCAGACGAGCGGGAGAACCCCGCCCCCACTGTTTGCAATCTGGCGAGGCCTGTGGAGAAGGGTGTGGCAGGGACACCGCCAAGCATGGGAGAGGGCCCGCCCCAAGGGGAATCTTCCCTCCCTTGTGCTGCCCCACCGTTACCCCCTCGAGTCCCTGAGCCATCGCCTCTGCCCCCTGACACAACCCCTGCTAGCCAGCCCCCGGATGATGCCATGGAGGGCTGGGCCCTAGTTCAGGGGAAGCGGGGCAAGCGGAAGGCTCGAGCTCCGCTCCTCCCATCTGACGCAGAGGCCCCCCGGAAGACCAGGAAGGGGGGCACCGATGCCGAGCCTTCCGCTCTACCCACAGGTGTGCTCCATCCACCGGTGCTGGCTGGGGAAGACGTGGCAGCACTGGGAGGCAGTATCTCCCCTCCACGGGAGTCCCTCCCCTCCAAGACCCCCGAGGCACCATCTGAAACCCCAGTGTGCCCCGAAGTAACCGTCGCGTCAGGTGACGGCGGGGAGAATCCCGGGGTAGCGGAAAACAATTTCCCCTCTATATATGAGGAGATCGAGGCCCTGGGTCTGACCCCGGTCACCCAGGGAGAGGACGATCCTATGCCAGCGGGCCTCGATCTGGGCGACTTCATTCCAGCCCCCCTTTCCCCATACTCCCTCCCCCTAACCGTTGCTTCTGCTCCCACCTCCAAGGAGGCCCTGGACTCCTCCATCAACCCGGCTGCAGAGGGCACCCCGCTGAGAGCCGCCGAGCCAGTTGAGGCGACGGCCAGTGCCACGCGGCTGGAACTTGAGCCACTAGGGGCATCCCTCGCTGGTGAGGAGCTTTCGACCTCCTTTCCGGGAGAGGACCCTACAGAAGAAAGTCCACCTCCTGATGCCGTGGCTGCCAAATCCACCAGGGAGCTTGCGCCCGGCATCAGTGAGAGCCCTCTCCCAACCCAGACTCTCACCTCTACCCCTGCCCCTGCCCTTATCCCGCCCACCTCCCGAGATATTATTGCCACCCCTGGGACTGTCTCCTTCCCCTTTCCAACAGATGACTCCCAGGGAATGGCCTTTGTGTTTGCCCGTCCCGACCCACCAGGGGCTGCTATCCTCCCTCCGCCGCCCCCTATCGTCCCAGCATTCAGGTCAACCCATCAGGAGCCCCGTCGGGGGTCCGCACCCTGTTTGCCCATCTCACTGGGCCAGGGGGCTGTACCAAGGGCCCCATCGGGGAGCAACCAGACCATAACCCCAGCCCTCCATGCGCTGTGAGAGGAGTTGCGGGAGTTCCTAGAAGACGTCCGTGGCTCCCGCAACAAAGTCCAGCTTGCCCTCCAGCGATGGGGGGACTTTAATCAAATCCTCCGGGCTGCAAGGGCCCTCATGGGGGAGGGGAAAAGGACCGGGAGACAGGGTGCCGCGGCCTACCAGCGGGTCCGCCACTTCCGTGACTCCTTACTCACCTACGGGGTGGGTCACGGACTGCTGCGCGGCCCGCCGGGAGCCACCAGCATCCCTGCCGGCGAGGATCCCCCCCAGCCCTCCTCATGGCACCCTTTACCATCGCAACATTGAACACCCGTGGCTGTAGGATGGGTCTCCGCAGGGCCCAGGTGCTCTCCTTCCTTCGAGAGGGGAGGTACTCTGTGGTTTTCCTGTAGGAGACCCATACGGATCCGACCGCCGAAGACAGCTGGCGGCTGGATTGGGGGGACAGGGTCTACTTTAGCCACCTCACAGTTCATACGGGTGGAGTGGCGACCCTGTTCTCCCCCGACCTACGGCCCGAGGTTCTGGGGGTCGCCGAGGCTGTGCCGGGTCGCCTGCTGTACCTCCGGGTCCGCATGGAGGGGCTCGTAGTCAACTTTTTCAACATCTATGCCCCAGCAGCGAGCCCGGAGCGGCTGCAATTCTATCAGCAGGCATCCGCCTTCCTCGGCACCTTGGATCCTCAGGAGTGCCTGGTCCTGGGAGGGGACTTTAACATCACCCTTGAGGAGCGGGACCGCTCGGGGACCAAGCAGAGCCCGGCCGCCGTCGCCGTCCTCCAGGAGATAGTCGAACACCACACCCTGGTGGACGTCTGGCGCAATCACCACCCGGATGACACTTCCACGTTCACCTTTGTCCGGGTGGAGGCCCATCGGTCGCGCCACTCCCGGTTGGACCGCATTTATTTATCACGCTTTCATCTTTCATGAGCCCACTCCTCCAGCATCCGGCTGGCCCCATTTATGACCATCACATAGCCACCGTGACAGCCTCCCTCTGCGCGGAGAGGCCGGGGCCGGCCTATTGGCATTTTAACAAGAGCTTGCTGGAGGATGCGGGCTTTGTGGCGTCCTTCTGGGAGTTCTGGCTGGCCTGGCGAGGACAGCAGCGTGCCTTTCCCTCGGCACGGCGGTGGTGGGACGTAGGGAAGGTGCGCGCCCGGCTCTTCTGCCGTGACTACACCTGGGGTGCCAGCCGACGGAGGGATGCGGCGATAGAGCAGTTGGAACGGGAGGTCTTAGAGCTGGAGAGGCGTCTGGCCGCCAGCCCCGAGGTTCCACCCCTCTGCAGAGTGTGCCGGGAGAAGCGGGGACCTCGAGGACCATCGGGCCCGGGGTGCCTTTGTTCGATCCCGCATCCGTCTCCTTCTGGAGATGGATTGCGGCTCCCGCTTCTTCTACGCCCTGGAAAAAAAGAGGGGGGCTAAGAAACATATCATCTGCCTACTGGCAGAAGATGGCACCCCCCTCATGGATCCGGTGGAGATGTGCGAGAGGGCAAGAGCCTTCTACGCAAGCCTATTCTCCCAGAGCCGACCGATCCTAACACTTGCAGAGTGCTGTGGGAGGAGCTCCCGACGGTCAGTGTGGGCGACCGAGACCGGCTAGAGCTGCCTCTCACTCTGGCCGAGTTCTCGGAAGCCCTCCGTCGCATGCCCACCAATAAAACTCCGGGCATGGACGGGCTGACCGTGGAGTTCTACCGCGTGTTCTGGGACATCCTGGGCCCAGACCTAGTCACCATCTGGGCCGAGTCTTTGCAGAGCGGGGTCCTCCCTCTTTCGTGCAGGCGAGCCGTGCTCGCCTTATTGCCGAAGAAGGGGGACCTCCGCGATTTACGAAATTGGCGTCCCGTCTCGCTCCTCAGCACGACTACAAGATCGTCTCAAAAGCCATCTCCCTGAGGCTAGGGTCCGTGCTGGCGGACATGGTCCACCCAGACCAGACCTACACCGTCCCAGGCTGCAGCATCTTCCACAACCTATATCTGGTCCGGGACCTATTGGAACTTGGGTGTAGGGATGGTCTGTCGTTCGCTCTCCTGTCCTTAGATCAGGAGAAGGCGTTCGACAGGATGGATCACGGGTATCTCCTGAGCACTCTGCAGGCGTTTGGCTTCGGACCCAGGTTTGTGAACTTTCTCCGGGTGCTGTACGCTTCCGCAGAGTGTCTGGTAAGGCTCAACTGGACCCTGACGGAACCGGTCAGCTTCGGGCGAGGAGTACGGCAGGGGTGCCCCCTCTCAGGCCAGCTGTACGCTCTGGCGATCGAGCCCTTCCTCTGTCTCCTCCGAAGAAGGTTGACAGGGTTGGTGCTGTGGGAGCCGGAGCTGCGGCTGGTCCTGTCGGCGTACGCTGATAACGTGCTCCTCGTGGTCCAGGACCCGGGCGACTTGGTGTGGGTGGAGGCTTGCCAGGCCATCTATTCGGCAGCCTCCTCTGCGCGGGTCAACTGGGTCAAGAGCTCTGGCTTGGTGGTAGGGGACTGGCAGCAGGCGAGCTCCCTCCCACCCGCGCTTCAGGCCATCCGGTGGAGCACGGGTCCGCTGCTCTATCTGGGCGTTTACCTTTCTGCCACGCATCCCTCTCCGCCGGAGAACTGGCAGAATTTAGAGGGCGGGGTGATAGAGCGGCTCCGGAAATGGACAGGACTACTCTGGTGCCTCTCCCTTCGAGGGAGAGCGTTAGTGCTTAATCAACTAGTCCTGTCCATGCTCTGGTACCGGCTCAACACCCTCGTCCCGGCCCCGGCTTTTATGGCCAACCTCTGGACATCGATTCTTGAGTTCTTTTGGTCAGGAGTGCACTGGGTCCCTGCAGGGGTTCTCTATCTACCTGTGGAGGAGGGAGGGCAGGGCCTAAAATGTCTGCTTACTCAGGTCCATGTCTTCCGCCTCCAGACCCTGCAGAGGCTCCTTTATGGTGCAGGTAGTCCGGCGTGGAGCATACTGGCGCACGCCTTCCTGCGCCGCTTCCGAGGGCTCCGATACGACCGGCAGCTCCTTTATCTCCATCCGAGAGGTCTTCCGCGAGACCTCTCCGGGCTGCCGGTCTTCTACCAGGACCTCCTCCAGATCTGGAAACTTTTTACAACGACCAGGTCCGTGGCGGCCACCGAGGGGGCAGATCTCCTCTCGGAGCCCCTGCTACACAACCCCCAGCTCCGTTTGCAGGTGGCGGAGTCCCGCTCGGTGCGCCAGAGTTTGGTCCTGGCAGAGGTCACAAGAGTCGGAGACCTCCTGGACTATGACCGGGGAGACTGGCTGGATCCCCTAACCTTCGCTCAGCGCATGGGGCTTTCCAGACCTTGTACTCCCCGGAGCATACTTCAGGAGGTGAAGGCCGCTTTGCCGCCCGCTGCTCGGGTTTATCTCGACCGGGTCCTGCACGAGGGCACGCCCCGCCCACCCGCTACCCCAGACCCACCGGACCTTTTAATTGGACCCCTGCCCCGTGGACCCAACCGACCCCTTCACCCCTTCACTAGAAGCCGGCTGCACAAGATGCATCCGGTCTGCTTTCAAACCGCGCCAAGAAAACATCTCTACACGCTCGTGCTCCACACCCTTCACGCCCGCACCCTCGTGTCCCGCCCCGATACAAAATGGCGGGACCTCCTGCCACCTTTGGAGGGTGAGGAGCCCCGGTGGGCCAGCCTATACTCCACCTTAGTCCCAAGGCCCGCCGGGGATGTCAGTTGGCGGCTCCTTCACGGAGCCATGAGCACGGGCGTGTACTTGGTGCGGTTCACTTCAATCCCAGACACCTGCCCCTTTTGCAGCGTGAGGTATACCCTGGCACATGTCTACCTGGAGTGTGCCAGGCTGCAGCCCCTATTCCAGCTCCTCACCAATATCTAATTACGTTTTTGGCTGCACTTCTCCCCTCACCTTGTCATTTATGCACTCCCTATCCGTGGCCCCACAAAGTCACGGGATCTCCTGGTCAACCTCCTCCTGGCCCTAGCTAAAATGGCCATCTACAAAACAAGAGTGAGGAGGTTGGCCGATGGAGTCTCCTGTGACTGTAGGGCCTCTTTCCGATCCTCGGTCCATTCACGTATCCAGGCAGAGTTCCTCTGGGCGGCGTCCTCTGACTCCCTTGACGCCTTTGAGGAGCAGTGGGCGCTGTATGGGGTTCTCTGCTCAGTGTCCCCGTCCGGTTCCCTTCGTTTGACCCTTTGACCACACTCCTGTCCCTGTTATTTCATTAGTTGTCCCCCGGAATTTTTTGGGTATCTAGGTCCTGTGGATCCCCCTTTTAGGCTGGGGGGGATCCTTTAGCAGTGGATGGGCTTCGCCCGCCCACTTCCCGGATCCCAATAAGACTACTTTTCTATAGCCATCTGGCCTTGCCCCGTCACACCAGCATATTACTTAAGTAAAAGCTTGACTTTAGGCTCCCGCAACTTGAATAGGATTTAAATTCACAGTTAAATACTTTCCTGAATTCGGGCCTAAAACAGCCCCAGTTTCATCTTCAAAGCAGTTGACTGATTAAAACATTACAGAAAAGAGGAGGAGCAATAAAGCCCATAGCTTATAGCTACCCTCCCTTCCAAAACCTTCTGAAAAATGCTCAAGTAATCATCACCTCATAATTGCTCATTATCAACCACCAAAGTCATTTTTTTTAAAAGGCAAAAACTACATTGTAGTTTTTCAATTAACTGCTTGAGGCAAAAGTTAATGTTCTAATAAACTAGTTGTTAACTGATGTAATGATTGGTTTCCACATAGGTTATTGAGATTATAAACCATACTCAACAGTTTAAAAAAATCAATAACATATTTCAAAAATGTTTAGTGTATCTGGATCGGCTCCCTTGGTTAATTGGTTGTTTGCTTACAATTAATGACTGATTTTTCCCAATTCACAAGGTGGGACATGCTCTGCTACTTTTACAATTATCAGTTGATTGCTTCTGTTTCTTTGTTTTATTTTTTAATATCAAGGTACCATTAAACAGAGTTTGAAATCAAATCTCTCAGGTGCCAACACCAGGTTAGAGTCACTCAAATTTAAAGTAATTGCAGAAAACTACAACAGCAGAGAATGATATTAGCAGAAAGGCAGAAATCTGTCCAAAGCAAATACAAATGGAGAGAAATGTTGGCAGTCATCTAAAGGTTAAACAGAATTCCATGTACCTATTTAATGCAACATTTACAAAGAGTGCAGAGCTGGGTGACATACTAATTATCCAGGGGGTTACGGATTTGCATTTTATTTCCTTGTACTGCTTCAGTAATGTGCTGTTCATTTTGCTTCCAAGTTAGGTTAATGTGTAGTCTAAAAGCTATTGCATCTCTTGTCTTCCCTGTTAAAAATTTTATAAGAACTATATTTCACCTGCTATCAGTGTGCCTTCTCATCTAGAGATAGATGGCAGGAAACTGAAAAACAGAGGTCTTGGTATATTGGAGCCTGTCTTCATTTCTTCTCTCTGCCTTTTTAACAATCCCCCCATCCCTACCCCCCCAAAAAAAATCACTTGTAGCCATCAAGTGCCTAACTCTCAGAGATGTTCAGTACCTCCTGTTAGTTTTAATGGAAATTGTGGAAGCTCAGTAGCTCTGAAAAATCAGGTCTTAGATAAAAAAATAAAAGATAGGGTTGTTTCCACTGCTATTTCCTGTAAGTGGGAGATCTCCACCAATGGGGACAGGAATGGGACTAATATGTTAAAAGTGGTGTCCTTACTGTGGCCTTACTGTTGCTATGTATAAAAGATGTCTCAGAGTTGCCACTTACAGAAATGCAGATTTGCAGAATATGTGGTAGTAACAGTTCCAGCAAGACAGTACTAGCTGTATTGTGTCAAAATATATTAAGTTACTCAAGCTTTTGTAGAATATGATACAATTCCATTCTTCTCAGTAGAGGAGTAACCAGGAGGTATTCATGTGGATATGAAATGAGAAACATCTTCCTCTTCCGATTAATCACTGGTAAATTAATGAGCTCATGAATGCATAGAATCATAGAATCATAGAATCATAGAATATCAGGGTTGGAAGGGACCCCAGAAGGTCATCTAGTCCAACCCCCTGCTCAAAGCAGGACCAAGTCCCAGTTAAATCATCCTAGCCAGGGCTTTGTCAAGCCTGACCTTAAAAACCTCTAAGGAAGGAGATTCTACCACCTCCCTAGGTAACGCATTCCAGTGTTTCACCACCCTCTTAGTGAAAAAGTTTTTCCTAATATCCAATCTAAACCTCCCCCATTGCAACTTGAGACCATTACTCCTCGTTCTGTCATCTGCTACCATTGAGAACAGTCTAGAGCCATCCTCTTTGAAACCCCCTTTCAGGTAGTTGAAAGCAGCTATCAAATCCCCCCTCATTCTTCTCTTCTGCAGACTAAACAATCCCAGCTCCCTCAGCCTCTCCTCATAAGTCATGTGCTCTAGACCCCTAATCATTTAAATTATATCCATATTATATATATATATAATATATATATATATATTATATATATATATATATTAAATTATATATTATATATATAATTTATATATATAAATTAAATATATATCATTATAAATGTCTTTATATCATAAATATGACTAGCTATAAAAAGAACAAAAATATTCTATGCCTATATCTCGTACTGAACCAATCTATATCAACTTTCAAATTGGACTAGTTTGCATGATAAAAGGAACTAGGAGTACTGTACATGTGGATTGTTATGACTTGATACAATAGTATCCTAACATTTTTACTGTGAGAGTTTTGATTTTCATCATGAAAAAAACTGCACCAACATATAACTAATTCACACTGAACCCCAATTATCTCTTCTTTAAAATGTATTCACAAGTATTGTTGCAGTGAATAATTTCTTCATGTAAGTGAACTTCTCATCTCTTTACCTGGTAAATTGTGCTTCATTCAATGCAGCTTTTGTTATTTGTGCTGCTCACTAGAGAGAAAGAGACATTTGAGCCTTTAAGGCCACACAAATGTAAGTATTTTGCAAATGTGAGAACTCCCCAGTGGAAATTCTGGACTGCAACATCCTATTCGAAACATGTGACCTTATTCTCTTCTCACTTACAATGGTATAATTTAGACATGATTCCATAGCAGTCAATGGAGGCATAGTGATATCAAACTGGTATAGATCACAGTTGCCAACTTTCATGTGGTAAATAAGCACCCCAACTTTCACAATAAGCCAAAAATCAACCTAATCCCATTTCAAAAGAAGACTAAACCAAGCCAATCCCTAAGAACCCCAACACTCTATGTCACTAGATCCCCCCGCCGTGTAGTCTGGGACTGTGGTGGGCCCGCTGTGCACCTCTGACTCTCTTCCTCCTTGCCCCTTGTCCCCCCCCCTTTGCCGGGAGCCAATCAAAAAACAAAAAATGAACAAACAAACAAACAAAAAAAAGAAGCAGCAACAAACTATAAACCAAACAAGCAACAAGCTACAAGCCAAAAACTAGCCAACAAGCAACTCACAAGCTAATTAAGCCAAAAACAAACCCAATTTCTGCATTTTCTTAAATGGTTTTGGAATGTCTGGTATAGGTGGGGGAAGACTCAGACTCAACATCTGCTGATTGATCTCTTCTGATCTCACAAACTAAATAGAGTAGGCTGGGTCCATACACTGAGTGGAATATTCCAAGACAAACCCAGGTTCTCCAGGAAGTAGTGTTTGGGATTGAGTGTGTACTACTTTTTGCTCTGATGTAGTTCTCAGCATGATGTTAATGAAAGGCATCCGATGAAGTGAGCTGTAGCTCACGAAAGCTTATGCTCAAATAAATTTGTTAGTCTCTAAGGTGCCACAAGTACTCCTTTTCTTTTTGCGAATACAGACTAACACGGCTGCTACTCTGAAACCTGTCATGATGTTAATGGAGGCTATGTAGGAATAAGTGGCCAATTTTCACCATGGCATAGAGTTAACAATGGGGCACTCCAAGCTAAGGCGCCAGGGCCGGAGTTATGTAATACAGTCATTTGTGAGATAGGATGCGGGAGGGGGAGAGTTTGAATAATGAGTTGTTTGCAAATAACACCGAATTATTCAGGATTGTCAAGACTCAAGAAGACTATAAAGAACTTCAGAGAGGACTATTATCAAGACTTAGGCAAATGGATACCACAACAGCAGGTAATAATAATAGTTTTCACACGCAAGGTATTCCATTGATAGGAATAATCAGAACTGTGTGTATGTAGAACTGGGTTCTAAATTAAATCTTTACCTATAAAGTGCTTTTGACTCTCTCCTCAGATTAGGAAAGAATGAGCATCCTGCCCAATTCTATTTCAAGACCTTACCTCAGGGCACGACTTCTTGTTCAAAACACAAAACTCATGAGGAAGATCAAAACAGTTGCCCTGAGCAACACTAAAAGCAGTCCACAGAGACTTCATAGATTCCAAGGCCAAAAGGGACCATTGTGATTATCTAATCGGACCTCCTGTACAACACAGGCCATAGAACTTCCCCCAAATAATTCTTTCAGTAGATCTTTCAGAAAAACAGTCAATCTTGATTTAAAAATTGTCAGTGAAGGAGAATCCAATGGTTAACTGTTCTCACTGTTAAAAATGTACACCTTATATCTACTCCAAATTTCTTTACCTTCAGCATTTCCCTTGCCTCTTTCAGCCCCCTAAAATAGGATACATCCTTCCCTTAAATACCATGCTGAGTCATGTGACAGGCAGATAGGCCCAGAGTTACAAAGGAATTTAGGCATCTAATCCCAGATTTAGGTGCCCAAATCCCATTTTTAGGCACCACTATGATCCGGAAAACCCACTCGGCAGCCACCTAGCCTGTAGGTGTCTAAATTCACTCAGAGCCTAAAATGTTGCAGTAAAAGTTCCCTAGGTGCCTATGTTTGTGTTTCTTGGCATGTGCACTGCTGCCTCTCTCTAGGTGTCTGGATACCTATCTCCCCCCTAAACCCTAGAGAAATC
This sequence comes from Dermochelys coriacea, assembly GCF_009764565.3. Lineage (NCBI taxonomy): Eukaryota > Metazoa > Chordata > Testudines > Dermochelyidae > Dermochelys > Dermochelys coriacea. Next base: position 150,136,171 of record NC_050068.2, read on the forward strand.
CACGAACAATGGAGAGAGAAACGGAGAAGCCAAACCAAAGCCATCTATCCAAACCACAGCCCCAGATCTAGGTTTGGATCTAGATTTGCAGCATGAATCTCTCTTTAATAGGTCATATCTGAACATCAAACCCATGAACTCCAAAATTTGGGAGAGTTTGGATCCAGATCTGCATTTTAAACCCTCAGATTTCAGATTCAGATTTTTCCTTCAGCTTAATATCAAAATAAGTTTGGTTCTAGAACTACAGTGGGGTTCTGGAGTTAGGGTCTAAGGGCTTTCTTCAGGCTTTTCACAGGATTGTTCACTTGCATATGATGTAAAATATATTTAAGGGCTTAAAATTTGAATTTTAAGAGTCCCAGTATTACTTAAAATATTAAATACATGAAAACTTATTTGTGAAAATTGGCCTTTGAAAAGAGGGATTTTTTCCTCTATATAAAATATGCCAGAATGTAATCTGCCTTAAAAAAACAAAAACAAACAAACCTCTATTCACTGACTCCCTGAATCTCCATCTGGCTGCCTAGGCTTCGTAGTTTGGGTGTTGAAAGCCCACAGTCATAAAGATAGCATTCTTCCAACCCTCCATACATGTTATGTCAAGTTGCATCATGTCAGATGTGAAGTGATTTAATGTGCTGTGACACTGTGTATCCCAGTGCTGTGCACAGCATTACAAACTGAGAAAAAAAAATCAAAGGGACACAGAACCACACCCACTGGTGATTTGGCCTATACACTGACAATACCAGGCTGTACTGTGCCATTGATTTTTAAGCAGGACACTGACATAAATGGGAAATCGGCTTTAAAATGAATGGCATGATATGGATCTCTGCCTTAGGTGGAGATGAATATTTTACCCTCTGTGGCCATATCTCCATCTTTTTTTCAGACACTTTAAAAAGAGAGAGAGGGAGAGAGAGAAAAAATCACTTTACATTCATAATTAAACATATTCCACGTGATATCAGAGTAGCTTACTAATACATCTTCACTGTAGCCTAGTACAGCAAGGTAGTAAATGCTGGATTTTTCCAGCATTATTCACAGTAAATAATACCTTCATTTCATTGATTGAAATGGGACTACTTGTTGAGTAAGTACCGCCCAATATTTGTAAGGGGCAGAGTCTGGCCCTAAAGGAGTTGAAGTGTGTTGATTACTCCATTATTGATTAGTTATTTCTAATTGGTATCAGTATATTTTTCCAGCCCTCACTGGAAAAGAAAGAGTTACAAGTCCATCACCAGTACATCAAACAGTGTCTTTTATGACAGCTGTCACTTCAGGTAGTAAATACCCAAATGCAGATCTTGCAACCAGTTAGCAGATTGCTAGAAGCAGGAATCTCTGTACTCATTTTTTGTTTGAAATGTTAAATAATGAAGTGACAGCTGTGGATGTTTAATTTCCTAATTCCCCCTCTCCAGTACAGACCCATCAGCCCCACCATGCATGAGCCAAAAAGGAGACAGAGTATTTTTCTCAAAGCTGAATTTTCACTTGGATTGCCTGGATTAGAGAAGCTTCATAAATGCTCAAATGCTGACACCATTGCAGATTTAACAGCACCAATAAAATACTCAGACAATCTCTCACCACTGTATGCATTGTCACCTCACCCAGCAAGAAATATAGATTAGTAATGTTTCCATCATCTTGCCAAATTAGGAATGCATGGCTTTCTCGGTGAAGCGAGGTTAATAGAGTTGTAGATGGGATGTCTCCTGCCACCTTAATATGGAGAGCGTGGTTATCCATGTGTGCTGGTTATATAAATGTAAATATATTCCCGCACACATGGGTGCTCAGAGACCTCCAAATTAAGGGCCCAATCCAGCTCCCATGAGAATGATCATTTATGTCAATGGGAACAGGTTAACCCCTTGGAAAGTGAGAGGAAAAAAAATCCCATCTATGGTACAACTGTGTTATTTTACCACAGTGTGAATTAACTATCAAGAAAAAAGCTAAGTATCTTATACCTCCTCTAGATATTTATTTTCTGTTTTAACTTATTAAAATTGTATTTATTTATTTTAGAAAAAACCCTATATAGCCCATAAACTTTTGTTTGTTTCCAAAATTAACTTTTTAAAAACCAGTAAGAGTGGCTTGTATTAAATATACTTTAAAAAATATACTGTAGTTTTTCCAGTATTCCCTTTCCTCAAAATCTCTGTGTAGTACACCAATTTGTCCTCTGTTAATTGTGTCAATACCGACACCTTCATTCATCACAGGAAGTAATTAGAGAGTAACATTATTTTTAAAGTTAGTGTTAGTACTGTAGCATCTAGGAACGTCAATTAAGGACCAGGCTTCATTATGCTAAATGCTATACAGAAACAGATGACAGTCCCTGCCCCCAGAGAACTTTTACAGTCTGGGTGTTGGACAGGACAGGTGGACAAAACAGACCAATGGGGGCAGAGATAAATGGATGGAGAGGATGAGGTAACAAAATCAGAGTTTAGCAGAAACTGGAAGTCTCAGGTTGCTACTTGCCTAACCAAGGTTTGTTCTGCCCATAGGGCCTGAGCATTATATACCTCACTGCTTCCAGCTCAGGAATTCAGCTGCGGAACTTGGATTCCTTGTATGACAAGATGATGTTCTGTCTCTAGATTTCCATGTCCACCAACAGTACCTGTTTCTATATCCAAATAGATCTAACACCTATGTGACTTTTATACTACTGGTAGTATTTTCTCTGGGACAGCACCTCACTTGAATGGGACTATTCAAGTGCTTGAAGTTCAACCCATGCACAGGTATTTGCAGGACTGAGGCCTTAATGCGGAAGTGGGGTTTGAGCACTGGACCACAAGGCAGGAACTACTGAGTTTTAGTCCCGATACACTCTCCAACCTTGGTCAAATCACAGCCTAATTTCAAAAGGGACCACTGATTTTGGGTGCCTCAATATTTTGTTGCCCAATTTGAGAAATTGGCTCCCTTTGAAAGTTTTGGCCTTAGCCTCTCTGTGCCTTAGCTTCCTCCCTCTGTTAAATGAAGATAATACTTAAGGCATTGCTGGTTGTTTAGTGCTGGTAAAGCTCTTTGAAGTTTAGTGTTGTCTGTGTGTTGCTCAGCTGTTGGAATTGCTTTGCCCTTTTCTTTTGCCTTAAATTTAATTCTATGGTACTTTTGTGATGAGGTTCTCTATGAGCCTCTGTAGGTCATTTCACAGTAAAAAAAAAAACATTAAATTCACACACTGCCAGGAGGTGAGGAGGGTTCTCAAAGCCCATATGCTGTACAGCAGGTTTCTTATATAAATAGGTCACGTAACCTGCTGCCTCCTGGCATGAGATGTGTTCATCTTTTATTTGTTTGTATAGGTGGCCAGGGGGAGGAAGGGTAAGAATAACAGGAGGGTACCTGAGAAGGCAGAAGAAAATCAGACAGTGTTCGCTCTGGGGTCAGGTGACTAGATGTCTCAGTATTTGTGGTTTTGTCTTATACAGGCAATTATTACCCCCCCTCCCCCTCCCCCTCCCCCTCCCCGAAAAAAAAGTGTCCTGATTTTTCACACTTGCTATCTGGTCATCCTACTCTGGGGGCGGGAGGGGGAAGAGTCTGATTTTTCAGATGCAACCTATATTATGAACTGCATAAGGTCCTCACCAAAGACTCTTACGCAAAGTAAGCTGCCACGGGATAAGAGGGAAGGTGCTCTCATGGATTGGTAACTGGTTAAAAGATAGGAAACAAAAGGTAGGTATAAATGGACAGTTTTCAGAATGGAGAGAGGTAAATAGAAGTGTCCCCCAGAGGTCTGTTCTGGGACCAGTCCTATTCAACATATTCATAAATGATCTGGAAAAAGGGGTAAACAGTGGCAAAGGTGGCAAAATTTGCAGATTATACAAAATTACTAAAGATAGTTAAGACCCAGGCAGACTGCAAAGAAAGAGATCTTGGAGTCATTGTGGATAGTTCTCTGAAATCATCTACTCAATGTGCAGTTTTCAGAGTAGCAGCCGTGTTAGTCTATATCCACAAAAAGAAAAGGAGGACTTGTGGCACCTTAGAGACTAACAAATTTATTTGAGCATAAGCTTTCGTGGGCTACAGCTCACTTCATCGGATGCAGTGGCAGTCAAAAAAGCAAACAGAATGCTGGGAATGATTAAGAAAGGGATAGATAATAGGACAGAAAATATTATGTTGCCTCTATATAAATCCATGGTACGCACACATCTTGAATACTGTGTGCAGATGTGGTTGCCCCATCTCAAAAAAGATACATTGGAATTGGAAAAGGTTCAGGAAAGGGCAACAAAATTATTAGGGGTTTGGAACAGCTGTCATATGAGGAGAGATTAATAAGACTGGGACTTTTCCGCTTGGAAAAGAGATGACTAAAGGGGGGATATGATAGAGGTCTATAAAGTCATAACCGGTGTGGGAAAAGTAAAATATTATTTATTCCTTCTCATAACACAAGAACTAGGGGGTCACCAAATGAAATTAATAGGCAGCAGGTTTAAAACAAACAAAAGGAACTAGTTCTTCACACAACACACAGTCAACCTATGGAACTCTTTGCAGAGAACATTGTGAAGGCCAAGACTATAACAGGATTTAAAAAAGAAATCAGTAAGTTCATGGAGGATAGGTCCATCAATGGCTATTAGCCAGGATGGGCAGGAATGGTGTCCCTAGCCTCTGTTTGCCAGAAGCTGGGAATGGGTGAGAGGGGATGGATCACTTGATGATTACCTGCTCTGTTCATTCCCTCTGAAGCATCTGGCATTGGCTGCTGTCGGAAGACAGGATACTGGGCTAGATGGACCTTTGGTCTGACCTAGCAGGGCCGTTATGATGTTCTTATAGAGTTATTTTAAGTCAGATACCATAATATTACCTGCTGCAAACTCATGGAAATAGACAAATTTTTGCGGTGGGAAGGGGGAAGGAGTGAGAAAGAAGTCAACACTAGAGTTAAAAATAAAATGGCTGTTGAGTAGGTTTGTATCTTGACTATATTTTTTTTACTTTTAATACAATAAGATAAATGAGCTTTAGTTCCAAAATTAAGGTCTGCATTAATAAATAAAAGAAACACTTGGGGGGGGCACTAAAGCTTCACCCCAAGCCCTTAGTTATGTATACCCAGCACATGCATTTCAAGAAAGTAGACAAGACTAAAAGGTAACAATTGTGTCAATAACTAATATTTTGATTTTTTAAGTGGGGAGAATCTGCTGATGCTTCTCCAGTCTTTGATATATTCCTCTTGCATGCTGAAGATGAGACTGATTTCAAATCCACAGGTTTTCTCTGTCCCATTGAAATGGACTTTTTCAAACACGCCAACATGTTTATTTCAACATTATTTACAATCGTGATTTATTATAAATCTTCATCTGATTCAGAAATGCAAATCTGTTGCCTATTTGGTTATATACAAAACTTGTAAGTGTTTGTTTAGACCACACACTTTTAATTTAGTGTGTTAATTTATAGATCCCCTCAAATCTAATTTAATGTACTGATTTATAAACATTAAACAAGAAGTTCAAATTGATTAATCTTAACTCTGCAGTCAGATTTATGGTTCCTCACTAAGAACAAAGCTGTACCTCATTGGTTGGTTTACCAATGCTAATGTTAATTAGTTATCTAGTTGTCTGATCAGAAAATATCTTCTTTCCTGATCATTAAGTTCTGATTTATCTTTTTGATGTATAACTATGTCTGATAATTTGTTACCACAGAATCCTGATTTATTAACCCTATGTGTTAAAATTTAAAACATAAATTTGAAAAGCTCTGAACTAGGTGTAAAAAAAAATAAAGTTCTGACTGCTTTATGACTGAAAAATAATCCTCAGGAGCACAGAGTTTTACACAATTTTGCTGTGGAACTAAAAAGTAAATTGTGAGTGTTTGTCTGAGTTTTCCTTTTCTAGTCTTTCCTTATTTTTGCACTTGCAAATGACTCCCAGAGGCGTTTCATCAGAATTTTCTGAATGTTGGCTTCCTAGTATTTGACCTGACTGAACTGAAGGAACTACAATATTTTGAGCTTCTTGATGGCTTTTGGGGGTCTGATCTGATTTCAATACGGCTTTATTGTCCATGTGTATTTTTCATCCACTGAAAATCACTGCGGTGTATTTGAACTTGAAGTACAGCTTGGGCAGCTTGGGCACTTGTAGGATAGACTATTAATTATATATCTGCTGAAGTTGTTATTTCTCTGACAAGCTGCTGCAAAATTTATGTTTATCAGTTCTGTGCTCTGACCTACTGAGTGTTGAGTTACTGCCTTCTGGGAGAGGCACTCATTGCCATGGTGATCCTGGAAAGGGTCAGAAAGCTTTGGACAGGGATTAACCTAGGAGAATAATGACCCTCCAGGCCCCCCTGTGCTCAGGAAAGGAATTTTATGGTTCTCATAAATATTATACAAAATTTAGCTGATCCTTTTTGTTTATTTTTATCTAACATTCCTCCTTACATCTGCTGGATTTATTGGGGTAGTTTCCCCACTACCAATTTTTTGTGGAAAGGCTTTCTTTTACTTTTGAGCTAAGCCACTGGAGAAGGGATGCATGGCTGTCTATTCTGTTAGGGCCAAATTCCAGTCCATTTGAAATAACTGATTTTAATGAGCTCAGGATTTGAACATTGAAGTAGCAGCAGCGAATTTAGAAAAGGGGATGTGATAATTATTGAAAAATCTATATAATACAGAAACCATGATCAAGGATTTGTTTTTGCTTTTCTTAACCTCACAACAGTATCATGGAGGAACTCCTCTTCTTCCATCAAGGTACTTTATATGGTGTTCATCCCTGTAGTCTCTGAGGCTTGGCTCCACAAAGGGACTTAAGCATTGTGTCGCTGAGCATTCCAATGCCTAACTTTGAGGCAGCTCCAGAAATCACAGAAACAACACTGTGATCCACAAAACCTGAGTTAGCCACCTAGGCTCCCTAACCAATGAATGGAGAAAGATAGGTGCCTAAGAATGTGATCCACCAAAGCCTTTGAAAAAAAAATCACTAGATGGCTGTAAGAAGTTTGTTTCCGAAGAATGAGATGGAGAAGCAACCATTATTAAAGGATCTGTTACTATGGGGCCTCAACATCAATCTACTGAAGTCAATGGCTCCACTGGGAGCAGAAGCAGGCTCTAGATGCAAGAAATTCAGTAGAAGTGCTGAACTCAAGCAAGGAAAGTGCAGTGTTTAATTACTTGAAATAACCAATTATCTGGCAAATTTTAAAGAATATTTACCTGTCATGTGTTTGTCTATATGTCTTTGTCCTTCATAACTGCTTAACATGGTATCCATGTAGAAACAGAACTTTTCTCCTTCACTCTTCTCCTGCCAGATTCAAGTTTCATATAGAATCATACAATATTAGGATTGGAAGGGACCTCAGGAAGTCATCTAGTCCAACCCCCTGCTCAAAGCAGGACCAATCCCCAAGTTTACTCCAGATCCCTAAATGGCCCCCTCAAGGATTGAACTCACAACCCTGGGTTTAGCAGGCGAATGCTCAAACCACTGATCTAGTTGATGCCATGATCCAGTGCATGTGTGACACGAGACTCACTTCTGTTCCAAATTGTGACATTACTGAAAACAGAGAAGAGCAGCTGGCTGGCTACAAAGGAAAATGTTTGGCTCTGTATATGCCTCATGATAACAAGCAGGCATACAGAAATGAAAGACAAAAAAAGTCACAGTTCAAGGGGCTTTGGGGGATAAAATATTGCAAATTTGAAAGTAAACTTTTTAGATTCAGGGTAGGATCTGTGTCTCTTCTGATAAGATTGTATGGAGCCTAGCACAACAGGCTCTAGTCCCTCTACAGGCAGGGCTGGTAGCCCCAACTAATATTAAATTTGCCCAAGACTTTCCATTCTAAGACCCTGCTGTTAATTGCTTACAACTTACCTCAGATTTAAACATTTGGGATGAAATTTTCCATGGTGGATGTCTATTTCAGATTGAGTTATATTTTGGAAAATTTCAGCACAAATAGTTCAGCCATTACTAAAGACAAGCTTAGGAGGAAAATGCATTGTTTTGCCAACGTTAAAAAATTCTAGTGACTTTTTCCATTGAGAAGCTCTAGCAATTCCATGCTGTGGAGAAGGGACTTCAAAATTGATAGGGGAAGTAGGGTGCCTTTTTGCCCTCCTCTCATGAAAAGCCACACAAATTTGACCAAGTTCGAAGCCTCTGGGGGAAAAAAATCAGTTTGTCCATGCTCAGAGATTTCCTAGAGTTTAGCAGTTAAAATCCTCAAAGATTCTATCCTCACTGAGCCAGGTCTACATTACAGACCTATATTGGTATAACTATCTCGCTCATGGGTGTGAAAAATCCACACTCCGGAGTGACATACTTATACCGACCCAACCTCCCCACATAGAGAGCGATATGGGAGAGCTTCTCCTGCTGATATAGCTATCACCTCTCAGTGAAGTGGATTAACTATGCCAATGGGAGAAGGTATCTCATCAGCGTAGTAGTGACTTCTCTAAAGCGGTACAGCAGTGCAGCTGCACCACTGTATTGCTGTATGTGAATAAAAGCCCTAAGTATGCTCCAGCCTTTCACGGCTCCTATTGCTGACCAGACAATGCATGGAGTCATCCCCAGGGAGCAACTGAGCATGCTCCAGCCCTGCATTAAAGGAGCCAAGTCAGACTCCCCCCGAGTAATGGCTGCTCTTGACTGTGGTGGAGCCAGGCACCATAACAGAAGGGAAACTGTCTCTGCTATGCTCTCAATGACACTCTGCTCTCCCCACTACCACCCAGACAGCTTGGAAGAGGAAACTGTTTAACTTTAATGCAAAGGGGACAAGAGCCAGAGCAGGAGGGGAGGGAAAGGAATAGATTGGGACAAGGAGTCTAGTGCGAGTGGAGTGGGTGGAGACAGTGAAAGAAACTGGGAATGACTTGATGATTCCCTCCATATTGGGCATGCTCCAGCATGGGGTGGAGCCAGACTTTTCCTGCAATAACAGCTCTGGCTCAGTGGGAGTAGATAAGGACAAGGAGCAGAGAGTGGGGATGGGAAGACAGAGACTGAAGGTTAGCAGAGGGAGAGGGAAGAGGAATTGGGAATTCAGAGAGGAAGATTTGGACTGGGCAGGTAGGGAGACTGGTGACAAGAAGTCAGGGGGGATGATCTGCTAGGGAGTCCGGAGGGATGAGACTAGGACTGGCTGAGCAAAGAACTGGGACTAGAAGCCTAAGGAGCAAAGACTAGAATGGGCTAGATGAGGAAAATAAAATAGCACTAGGACAAGGAACCTGAGATGGGAAAGAGAGGACTGGGACAGACAGCTAGGAGGGAACAGGGCAAATGTGGTCAAGCTTGAGGGGAAAATCAGCACAAGAGTCTATACTCCCCAGAGCATACTCCCCTCCAGAGCCTGGAATAGAACCCAAGTTCTGAATCTCACCATCCCTCTGCAGTTAGCAAATACATGTGAAACTGGCAAAATGTATCTCATCCCCTCCACTGACGGTCCACAGAGAGGATGACAACCTACTACTGCTATCAGTTACTCCATTAGCTCACCTGGCACAGGTCAGTGCAGGGGATCTAGAAGTTCCAACCCTGGTGATGGCTCATGTGATTATCAGTACAATGTGACATGATGCAATTATTTTTTTTTCATTTTGATCTTTTAAAAGACTTAGTTTTTGTGTGTAGTTTCCTATGTTAAAATAACATTAAGGTTGTAAAGTCAAGCATCCAAAAGTTAGGAAATGCCAGAATTAAGATGACTTGTGCAACCTTAATTCCCCCTCACACTCTGATGCATATGCATTATGATACAATTTCTAATTTCATGATTGCATACTGTTTTTTCCACAGGATCTGTGCATCCTTTATTGCATGGGATAGTTCTGCTATTGTGATTAATTGGGGTTATTGTAGTGAAGGAAACTTGTATGTAAGATGCCTGCTTCATTCGTTGCAGATATTGGAACATGTGTACTATTAGTAGTACTAGTGAGGGGTCTAGGTCTGCCCAACACTGAAGCCACTAAGTCCAGGCTTCAACTGACTTCTTGAGACAATGAAGGGGGGGGGGGAAACAGAAGCAGGATTGAGATCAGGGATAAAGAATCAGGGATCCAGAGGGGGATATTGAGCAGAGAATCCCCAAGCGCCCACTGCTCCTCAAGGTCATCTAAGAAGTCAGCCGACATTGCCCAGAGGAACTCTGGTATGATCGGATAAGGGACCTGATATAGGGACCCTACATCCAGCTCCCTCCTCCAGGTATGGTGGATGGTTGTCTTGGCCAATGCCAGGAGGAGGTTGATGTGGAGGTCCTGCAACTTTATGGGGCCACGGTTAGAGTGTGCAAGGACCAGAGCAGAGTACAGACTGTCTCAGGGGGTTCCTTGCCCTCCTCAGGTGGCAGGAGTTCCCAGCCTTTGTGCTGGGGCAGGACAGGAGGGTAAGGAAGTAGACGGCATGAAGCACAAGTGCATACAGATGTTTTCTGGGCATAGTTTGGGGACAGACCGACTGGATGTTATTCAGCCGACTTAGGCTGCATATTGGGGGCTGCTCAGGCTTGCGGGACATGGGCCCACTGTCAAGTTCCAGAGCACCAGGGGTGAGTGGTGGGCAGAGAGCACCCTTCCACAGGACCTGCTCAAGGAAAATGAGAGAAACAGAAGGCAAGGCTGCCCTCACCTCCTGGAGTACATGATGGGGGACACATGGGTGGACAATCCCCCACACTGTCTTAGCACCATGGGATCTACCCAATCCCTCTGGCTGTAGTCTAGGTGGTCTCCAACTCTGGTGGTTTCAGCCAGGCCCAGCCTCCAGCACACCAAGGGAGATTCCACCACCTGCACACATAGGTGAGGTTTGTGTAGTACGGTTTCTGCAAGGAGGTCCTTCTCCTCAGTGGCTGCTGCAGTCCTGGTTGCAGAGATCAGCTTCCAGGTCCTGAGGAAGTCCTGGTAAAAGATCAGCAGCTCAGAGAGGTCTCGGGGTAGATCTCTCAGGAGGAGATAAAAGAGTGGCTGGTTGTATCAGGGTCCTCGGAGGCAGTAGAGGAAGTGCATGCCATTACGCTCCATTGGAAGGCATGTAGTGAATGAGCAGGGGAGGAAAGGATAGTTTCATACCTAAGACAGTTGAATGATGCCCTGGAGTATTAGATTCCATCCTTGCTTCTGCCACAGAGTTCCTGTGTAGTGCTAGACAAATTACTTAAACCAGACATTTCATAGGCAGTCACTAATTGTGTGTTCCTCATTTTCCAGGTGCCCAACATGAGACCTTGTTGTTTGACTTCTACAAGTGCTGAGCACTCACAGCTGCAAGTGAAGTTAATGGGAGCTGTACCTCAATACATAAAGTGCTAGTGTAATGCTAAGTACTCTGAAAAATCAGGCCCAAGGTGTCTCAGAATTGGCACCCAAAATTAGTGAAATCTTTTGTGCCTCAGCTCCCTACCTGTATAATGAAGTTAATACATATTCTTCTCACATGGGTATTGTGAAGATAAATTAATATTTCTGAAGCACTCAGATACTGTAGTGAGAGGAATCATAGAAAAGCCCATAAGTATAGTAATAATTCTGTCTTCAGGGCAGAGTGTGTATAAGTCATGGAGCTACACTCTGAACAATTATTAGAAAACAAAATATTGAATAGTTGCTCATTAAGCAAGCACCATCCATTCTGTGCACTGAAGGAGGCAGGGGTCTACCAGGAAAAAAAAAAGTGTGTGATCATGTGATCTTCTATATCCTAATGCATTTACACATGGGGACTGAATCAAGGTTGCACAGACCACCTTAATTCTGGTATTTCCTAGTTTTTGACTGCTTAACTTTACAAGCTTAATAATGTCCTTTTAACATAGTTTTTGGTGTGTAATCATTTTAAGTTGGCATGGTTATTTAGTCTAGAATTTGTGATTAGGGAAAAGTCTACAACATACAACCGAGATTTCAGTAAATCTCCATTGCAAAGACATAATTCATTCCAAAATATGATTGTAGAACAGAGCTATGGGATGTGTCATTAACATCTTGGTAATAACAGTGACCAATATATTAAATTGGTTTTCCCCAAGACTCTCCTCTCTGCCCCCCTCCAGATCATTTATATGCAAGTATCATGGAGTGTATTCCAATTTTTAATAATGCCTGTGTACTCCTTAAGGTAATTTTCTCTGTCTGCACAGCCTATTTCATTTTAGTCTTCTTTAGTTTTGATTTCGGCTGTCCCAACTCCATGGGGACAAAATCCTCTCAAAGTCCTAAGTATGTAAGCCCAGTGACTGAACTGCCTTCTTTTTCCAATGCTAAGGGACCCCTTAATTCCTTTGTTAAACCTTTGAAAATGACAAATAAGATTTACCATCCCTGCAGGGGCTATGAAAAGGAAACCATCCAGATGCCATCACACAGTTCTGTAGTAACCCTCTCCCCCAATTGCCAAATGCAGGAATGTGGTAAAGAAGCTGAATACTCAGCACAAGAAATTTCACAACCCATTAGCAATGCTATGTCAAAATAATAATGAACAAAAATCAAATGGGAACCCAGCAGTCCCCTGGGTTTGCTGGAAGGAGCATAAGTTAGAATTCAATGTCACATTTTGTACAAATACTATTTTGAACTAAATAAGTTCCTATGTCTAACACTGGAAAGGATAGAGACCACACACAAAAAGTAGCATAAAATCATTGACTGAATCACCTTCAGGCCACAATAACTGACTAATTGTTTAGTGATCTCTTGATATCCCTTAAGGCATAGAGACAGAGGCTAAATGTGTAAGATTTTCCAAAGGGTGTGTGCAAGTAAAACCACTACTCAAGCCAGCCTAAATTTTCATATTAGCCTTTCCTGAGACATCACTGGACAAGCATGAAACTGATTTTAAGCTCTTTCAGCACAGAGCCAGAAACGCGGATCTGGGAAATCTGAAACTTTTCACCAAAACTTCTTACTGGAATGTGACCCTTTTCCTTGCTCTGAACTGTTGGTGACAAACAAGTCTATCAACGGGTTATTCATAACAATCTCACTTTTAAACTCCCCAGATTTTTAGAGGGTGGAGAGTCATCATTAAAACATGGCAAACTATTTACAACAAATAATTTATTATCATTTCAGTACTTTTTCTGTTAGCTTGTTATCTGTGAACAGGTCTGTATTATTAACTCATTTGTTACCAAAGTGATTCAGCCATAGGGTGACCAGACAGCAAGTGTGAAAAACCAGGACAGGGGATTGGAGGAAATAGGGGCCTATATAAGAAAAAAACCAAAAAATTGGGACTGTCCCTATAAAATCGGGACATCTGGTCACCCTATTCAGCAAATGTTTTATGCAAACATATTTCAGACTGTGGGTTGCTCTCAAACCTGTCACTGCACCATTGCTGGAGTATTCACCATGCATAATTTTCTGTTTCCATTAGTCTCCTAAGTCACATGATACAGTTTCTGCTGCCTGACTGGATAACCAAAGCTTTAATAAGTGGGAGGAGGGGTGGAGTAAGTCATTTGTGACTCCAATGCATTCTCATGAGCATCTGAGAGATTTCTGGTGCAAATATTTGTTGGAATCCATATACACACAGGTGTCTGCATCACTTCCTCGTTCCACAGTCTTGCAAACACTAAACAAAAAATAATTCTCTCCCATGAATGCTTATGATAAGCAACTGAAAAGGATTCTAGATTTATGGACAGTGGTAGGATACTTGAATAGCATGTGCTTAACATGTTATAAATACCTAGAAACTGATGAACTTTGTAGACGAGTTATCGTAAATCCTATCATTATATGAAGATGGGTGGAGTTTTTCTCCCTCTACCAAAAAACATAAGTAAATATTAGTGCTTATGAAATATATTGAATTGGATGCAATTGGTCCATTCTTGAGTCAGAGGATAGTACAGGATAGGCAGTGGTAATGGAGTATTTTACCATTGCACTGCCCCGAGATCCTGAAGAGACCATTTCCAGGGGCTGAAAGCTAGTTTCCAACTATGTGTCATTAAATCATTGACCTGGTGGTATCTGTCATGATCTAGGGATTTGGTTTACCTCAGACCCACTGTCTTTCACTAATTCCAGCTCCCCAGTTACCTTCCTACCTGTTCCCATTTTTCTGAACCTCTGCAGCCCCCTCTTTTTCAGCCACTCCCTCCCCAGTGCCCATGGCATCCTAGCTCAGTTCACATGTGCCGGTGAACTCCTAAGTCATGACATGTCAAGTGGTCAGTAAATGCAGCAATTTGTGCGATTCTAGTTCATATCTTCCATAGGACTAGCCAGGGTCTTTTGCATAATTAAAGTTAAAAAAATATTCTCCAATTTTTTTTACAGAGATGAATTTAGTGGAATTCAAATACAGCCTAAATTCAGCTCTGAATGCCATCCATTTCTGTGGAGTTACACCAGGGATGGATTTGGCCTCATAGTACACTGTAGGCTCCTCCAGTAGCCATCCACACTGCTGCCTCTCAAGTTTCAGGTCTTCCTATAATTGAGTTTAAAGGATAGTTTTGCTAGATTGACAAATCTTTACAGGAATCTGTGAAGAGCAGGGGTGAAAGTCGAGTGACTTACCGGTACGCTGGGGCCAGCTCTGGCCCCCAGAAGGGGCAGGGTCTAAGGTGGGAGGGGCGGGGCTGAGGGGATCAGAGTCAGCCCCAGTCCACCCTGTAAGGTAAGTGCCCCTCCTCCCCCACCAGGGTAGCAGTAGCAGCCGCAGCCCGGGGCTCTGGGGGCTATTTAAAGGGCCCGGAGCTCCCCTGCTTCTACTGCCTTGGTCCTTTAACTAGCCACCGGAGCCCTGGGGAAGAGGCGGGGCTTCAGTGGCTATTTAAAGGACCGGGGCGGCAGAGGCAGCTGGCCTGGAGCCCCCGCTACCCCAGGGCTCTGGGGACTATTTAAAGGGCCTGCAGCTCCCCTGCTTCTACCGCCCCGGTCCTTTAAATAGCCCCCGGAGCCCTGGAGTAGTGGTGGCGGGGCTCTGGCAGCTATTTAAAGGGCCAGGGCAGTAGAAGCAGGGGAGCCCTGGGCCCTTGAAATAGCCACCGAAGCCCCGCAGCCATTACTCTAGGACTCCAGCAGCAGCCACTGCTGGGAGCCCCAGGCCCTTTAAATTGCCCTCTGGGGAAGCCAGGCTGCCCCAGTATGGTGCACCGGCTCTTGCCGGTACACCGTACCAAGGTGTACCGGCTTACTTTCACCTCTGGTTAAGAGTATATGAATATGAACTATTTCCCACATTGGAAAGATGTGTACATTACCAAACTGCAGCATGAAATACAACTCCTTAAACACTCCTTCGCAGCTCTTTAGCATGTTGAAAACTAGCATTTGACTGCCCATTACTGTTTCACAGGCCCCTCCCATGGGAACTCGTAAGTTACCCAGATATTTTGGAAAGCATGACAAGGGCCTGCTCAAGGTAGGGTGTTAATTAGGGCATACAACGGGAACCAATAATAGACTATGTAATAGGAAAACAGAGGGTTTGTGTTTAAGAACCATGCAATCATAATGCTAGAGTTAAGAGGGTCATTTTAATTATAGATCTTGTTTATATTCAAGGGTTTCTATCTCAGTTGTGAAGTTTTTCTTCAGATTGCAACTTGGTATACAAGGCCTCAGCTTGGAAACTAACGTTTACACTGACCTAAAAAAAAGCAACAATTTGGCATTTGAGACTTACATACCTAGGAATTCTTTACACTTTTAGAGCCCCCCAAAAAGCCAGTTTCCATTCCAAAAAAAGTTTGTTTGTTTTTTAAATTCATCTGGCCACAAAATGGTGTAATTAAAACAAAATTAAAGGAATTAAACAGTCACTGCAGCTAGAGGCTATCATAGGTTGACAAAATCATATTTTAAAAATGTACTGAATATTCTGGATATCAGCTGATGAAAATTTGGTGTGGTTATCCCTGCTCTTCCTGTAATCATCTGCATCAGACTCCCTCTCCTTTTCCCCTTTGGAGCCTTACTGTCTGGGCCTCCCCCACTGGCAGTTAGTCAGCTAATAGGAATGGGCAGTTTAGGGTTCAGTTTTTCTATGCACAGGCCATGGAGCAGTGCATATCCCTCCTCATCTTGTCCCTTAGGTCATGCCCTCTGAAAGTCCCTAGCCTCAATGAAAGCAAGTCCACGAAGAGGAACAGCGCCACTGAGGTGACTGACTTCTGTCCATGAGGAAATGTCCAGGAGATCCATGCCAAGGCTGTAAAGACTTGCAAGATCCTTTCTGAAGAAGGCCCTGCCACCTATTTCTACTGTTTGCTTTAGAATTTAACTTCTTGTCATCCACACTACAAAACTGGGGTAAAATCTTGGCCCCATTGAAGTCAATGAGAAGTTTTGCCTTAACTTAACCAGAGGCAGATTTTCATCCTTGAACTTTAATCATGGTAAAAATGTCTAATGTCAAAATAATCCTTTATCTTGGAATATGCCATCTGTGCTTTAGGACAGGCTTGTGACATGCACATATTTCTAATTCTAGTCTCCAAATTTTAGCAAATGACTCACTCAACACTTTGAAGCTAAATCAAAACACAGCACAAACCATGTTGTTTCAACTTCCAGGTTCTAAAGAGTGTGTTTCATTTGCTGTTTTTGTTCTCCCTCAGCCCCAAGTCATGGATATTTGTGCTTTTGGAATGTAAATGAAGAGGTACTCATCAAATTATTCTCATTGGCTGATCAAACTCTCCCTCTAATCCTCTTCCTGGGTGCCTGCTGTATTGTTCCACCTTTACCATGTAAAATGCTTTTTACCTAATTTTTTCATTTTTAAACAAGCACAGATACAGTTTTAGATTAACAAATAGACAAATATGAAAAATAGTACAACCTTAAACTATTACCTGAGGTTACATTTCCACCATGTCAAAATGAAAGTTGTTCTACAGCACCATCTGGTGAAGCTGAAAGGTATAATTGGTCTGGACACCAGGGAACCTCATTGGATGCAGAAGGCACCTGTTTGCCAGACTCTGGTGTGGCAGTGGAGCGTTCTATAGAGGTTACTCCAAGCTACTACCTGGAGAAATCTATAACCCTAGGAATCCATTCCAAGGTGCATGGGAGGTCTGGAAGATTCAAGTAGATATTTTCACAGCTCTATGGGAAACCGAAGTTCAAATCCCTGCTCTCTATCAGACAGAGTAAGGACTTGAACCTGGGTCTCCCTCATCTCATGTCAGAGCTGTAACCACAGACACGATAAAAGGCAACAGTGGCATTTTTTCTAGTTGCTGGGGCTTGGAAAAGCAAGATGTCTGTAGCACAGCCCTGCTCCTAACCTACGTCCCTGTACCCAGAACCATTATGGAGGCCCATCTAGCGTGGCTGCACAGGCGTATAGAAGCTGGTCTCAGTCCCCAGTGTAGCCAAAATGCACAGGGCACAATCTCTCTAAATCTGCAGCTTCTTTGAAGACTTAATTGAAACCAATGGGGTTTCCACGTGCAGCCACAATTCAAATATAGAATGCATAAAAGGTGGAGTGTCAACCTTCAGTATGAACAGGAGTACTTGTGGCACCTTAGAGACTAACAAATTTATTTGAGCATAGGCTTTCGTGAGCTACAGCCCACTTCATCACATAGAATGGAACATATAGTAAGAAGATATATATACATACACATACAGAGAATATGAAAAGGTGGAGTAAGAGGCTAATTAATTAAGATGAGCTATTATCAGCAGGAGAAAAGAACTTTTGTAGTGATGATCAAGAGGGCCCATTTAGACAGTTGACAAGAAGGTGTGAGGATACTTAAAATGGGGAAATAGATTCAATATGTGTAATGACCCAGCCACTCCCAGTCTCTATTTAAACCCAAATTAATTATATCTAGTTTGCATATTAATTCAAGCTCAGGAGTCTGTTTTTGAAGCTTTTCTGTTGCAAAATTGCCACCTTTAAATCTGTTACTGAGTGGCCAGAGAGGCTGAAGTGTTCTCCTACCTGTTTTTGAATGTTATGATTCCTGATGCCAGATTTGTGTCCATCTATACTTTTGTGTAGAGACTGTCCGGTTTGGCCAATGTACATGGCAGAGGGGCATTGCTGGCACATGATGGCATATATCGCAATGGTAGATGTGCAGGTGAATGAGCCCCTGATGGCATGGCTAATGTCATTAGATCCTATGATGGTATCACTTGAATAAATATGTGGACAGAGTTGGCATCTGGCTTTGTTGCAACGATAGGTTCCTGGGTTAGTGTTTTGTTTTGTAGTGTGCAGTTGCTGGAGCGTATTTGCTTCAGGTTGGGGGTCTGTCTGTAAGCGAGGACTGATCCGTCTTCCAAGTTCTGAGAGAGTGATGGGTTATCCTTCAGGATAGGTTGTAGATCCTTGATGATGCGCTGGAGAGGTTTTAGTTGGGGGCTGAAGGTGACAGCTAGTGGCATTCTGTTATTTTCTTAATTGGGCCTGACCTGTAGTAGGTGACTTCTGGGTACTCTTCTGGCTCGGTCAATCTGTTTTTTCACTTCAGCAGGTTGGTATTGTAGTTGTAAGAATGCTTGATAGAGATCTTGTAGGTGTGTGTCTCTGTCTGAGGGATTGGAGCAAATGCGGTTGTGTCTTAGAGCTTGGCTATAGACAATGGATCGTGTGGTGTGTCCTGAATGGAAGCTAGAGGCATGTAGGTAAGTATAACGATCAGTAGGTTTCCAGTATTGGGTGGTGTTTATGTGACCATCGCTTATTAGCACCGTAGTGTCCAGGAAATGGACTGCTTGTGTGGATTGGTTTAGGCTGAGGTTGATGGTGAGATGGAAATTGTTGAAATCGTGGTGGAATTCCTCAAGGGCTTCTTTTCCATGGGTCCAGATGATGAAGATGTCATCAATGTAGCGCAAGTAGAGTAGGGGAGTTAGGGGATGAGAGCTAAGGAAGCGTTGTTCTAAGTCAGCCATAAAAATGTTGGCTTACTATGGGCCATGCGGGTACCCATAGCAGTGCTGCTGATTTGAAAGTATATATTGTCCCCAAATGTGAAATAGTTGTCAGTGAGGACAAAGTCACAAAGGTCAGCCACCAGGTTTGCCGTGACATTATCCATTCTCTGCATCCGATGAAGTGGGCTGTAGCCCACAAAAGCTTATGCTCAAATAAATTTGTTAGTCTCTAAAGTGCCACAAGTACTCCTGTTCTTTTTGCGGATTCAGACTAACACGGCTGCTACTCTGAAACCTTCAATATGAAGGCTTTGGGTTTTGTTACTGTGCCAGAGCCTAATTGTTCTTTATGTTTACTATTTGTCCTGAGATAGCACAGAGGCCCCAGTTAGGATCTCATTTTTCTAGGCACTGTGCTCACATAACATAAAGACTAATCCCTGCCCCAAAGAACTTAGTCTACCTAATGTTAAATGTAAAAGGTTAGTTTTTAAGTCTGGCAATTGATGCTTTGTTACAATGTTGGAAACCTGAACTAGATTCTAAATATCAGGGCTTAAGTTTTTGGTGTATCAGAGGCTCACCAAATAGCCTAGTTCAGGGGTCGGCAACCTTTCTGAAGTGGTGTGCTGACTCTTAATTTATTCACTCTAGTTTAAGGTTTCGCGTGCCAGTAATACATTTTAACATTTTTAGAAGGTCTCTTTCTATAAGTCTATAATATATAACTAAACTATTGTTGTATGTAAAGTAAATAAGGTTTTTAAAATGTTTAAGAAGATTCATTTAAAATTAAATTAAAATGCAGAGCCCCGCAGCCCAGTGGCCAGGACCCGGGCAGTGTGAGTGCCACTGAAAAATCAGCTTGCGTGCTGCCTTTGGCATGCGTGCCATAGGTTGCCTACCTCTGGCCTAGTCGTTAGTGCTCTGCATTACTATACAAGTCAGATTTCTGGCCTGGTCATCACTGGTCACAACCAACAGCCTAAAGTATTCACTGCTGAAGTCAATGGAGGTATGCTATTAGAGAGTTTGGCCCAGAAGGTGTTTTTCTTCAAAGCCTAAATATATTTAGAGAAGTTACATTACTGACTTTGGTTTAGAGCCTGACTTTAGAATATGCAGAGCTGGTACAAGAAGGTGATAAAGTGCATCTTTAAAATCTTTTATTTACAGAAACTTTTAGTTTGTAAAATAAGTTTGTAAACAAAACAAAACAAAACACCACCCCTCTATTTAAGCTCTTCCAATGCATTCCAAAAGCTACCTCTTCACAATCAGGTTTTTTAGTGTAAACCAACAAATCCTAAATGGAAATTTAGAAGCATTCCCTAAATTTTCTTTTTCAAAGTAAAAATACACACGTACATTCTTACTCTACCAAAAAAATGCATTGCATTTAAAGGTAATCTTGTTGAAGTGAAATCAATCCAACAAACCAGTTTTAGACTTTTCCCTTTGTGGATTTAAATTGCTTCTGAAAAATCACATGCACCAAACATTTATATGGCAAGATTTTAGCCTACTTTTGTAGTAATGGAGCTTTCTACCTGCCTCTCAAATTCCATTTCCCGCATAGAAAATGCACATTTAAAAGCATACTTTTTGCAGCACACATGATCTCACCAAATTGAATATAGCTAAACCTTTTGAGGACCTTTTAACTGCAGGATAGCTTTTCAAAACTGTATCTGTAAAAACAGCTTTACAACAACAGATAATATAGAATTTGCCATAAAGTTACAGGTGCAGATAGTGATATGTAACATTGGTAAATTAGTGTATTTAAAAGAAACATATTCCATGTGAGTGTTAACAGGTAAGGTATATTAGCCATAAAAGTGTAGCTTATTTAACTTGGCCATTTAAAAGGTTAGCTCTTTTCATGTCTGTAATGTTGTTTGTATGATTTTCTTACATGAACAACATTTTAAATCCTATGAAAGCACACAAAAATTCTTCTTTTGTAGCATGTGTTCATTTCATTGATTTTGCAATATAAATCGTAAATATAGTGCAATCAACATGCATGAATATACAGTAATAAAGATGATTATTATATGCTGTGGTACTTCTGTGCATTGTTTAAGGAAACCTGTCTATAGCTTGTTTGCTTTCAAAGTTACTTTAAAAGATAGCTATTTTGAAACAGATGTCAGTCACATCTTCATTTCAAGAGATCTATGTCTAGGTTTTTATTCCCCACTTAAATATGAGTGGCCACCATACTAGTGAGTGTGCACCTTGGGTATCTGATTCGTGCATTGATATCATTTTAAAGTGCTGAATTAGAGCCAGACACCTATGCAGACCCCATGTATAGATCCTAGAACTGATAGATTATCATCCTAGAGACACGGTGGGTGAGGTCATATCTTTTATTGGACCAACTTCTGTGGATGAACAAGACAAGCTTTCAAGCTACAGAGAGTTCTTCCTCAGGTCCAGGAAAGGTGCTCACAGCTAAATACAAGGTCAAATAGCACATATTCCATCTATCTGTTCGACTTTGTATTTAGTTGTTACACTGAGTACCTTTCCTGGACCTGAGGAAGAGCTTTGTGTAGCTTGAAAGCTTGTCTTGCTCACCCACAGAAGTTGGTCCAGTAAAAAAGATATTACCTCACCCACCTTGTCTCTCGAATATCCTGGGACTAACACAGCTACAACACTGCAAGCAACCAATCATGTTTTTTAAAAACCATGCATGAGTTACACTTGCAGTTGAACAGCAGCAAGAGAAATTTTAACTTATTTCCTTAAAATAGCAGCTCTGCATTAATATAATCTTCAGTAAGTTAATTTTTCCCCTAAAATGGCTCAAATTCATATTTCTACCATTACATGTAGAGCATGCTCCAGCACGTTTGATTTTCAGCTCTTCCTATAAAAGGGCTTTTTTTTTTATTGTTCCTGGGTTATGTCAACATAGAAATAGGTACTTTGTTTTTAATGTCAATTTGCCCCTAATGTTTGTAATGAAAGCTTCTACAATGGGATTTCTACAATAGAGTATGATGGAAAACTTCTTTTGAATAAGAATACAAGGAATGAAAACGAAGGCAAAACAAAAACTCAAGGCATGTGCAACAGACCATTAGGATAGAAGGAGAATGAAAATCAAAGTTTCCTGGACCTGTTTACAGATACAACTAAATTTAGGCATCATTACAGAGGTTCGTGTTACACAGAAGATGGCTTTTATGATCCAACAAGTAGACTCTAATCGAGCAGAAGTCATTTTGGATCTACTTCTTGCTGAAGTAGGAAACAGCCACGGTGGATATACAGGAGTCTGGGTAACCACCCAGGGCAACCACTCCCCCTGACAAAATGAGGTGGGGGAATCTTTGGGGACATTTCCTCTCCCCAGTACTCCTCTTGCAGATTTTACTATGGGAGGTGATAATCTGACCCCAGGAATAGAGGCGTAGCATGTGGCACTATAAACAATGCAAGAAAATTTTAAAAGGGAAAATTTGAAGTTAAAAAAAATCAAGAAAATCCTTCCAACAGCCAGGTCTACTGGACTATGAAATAGTCTTCTTAGCAAAGTTTTGGAAACCTAGTTGTGTAAAATAACTAGATAAAAATATATGCTGCAGGAAATATAGGAAAACTGACAGGATGATCTCAGAGGTTTCTGTCACCTCTAATTTATGATTCTCATACTTCCTTCTACTCTATTCAAATTCTTATATTGTGCCCCTCACTGTGGCATTTGAGTGTCTTCCAGTGAGCATCAAGCAACATGACTAGCATCTGTCACATTTGGTTCCTTCTACCTTCTTCTCCTGTGACAAGGCACCACTTACCATTAGTGATGCCTAGTGGATAGGTCACTGGACTCTAGCCCTCCCCATCTACAGCATTCACTTCAGCAGTGCAGCAGTCCCTCTCCTAGCAGACAGAACCTGGGCCCTCCATCCAGGTCACCAATTGAGTCCAACCACTTCTGGGATAACAGTCCAAAAATATATTAAGCCCTCACAAAAGAAAATTTTCAGCCCACCTCTGCACTCTTGCCTCAGGGTTTACCATATCTCTGTCCCTCTTATTCCACGGGGAAAGGTTGTGCCCTTTTCACAGCGCTTGGGTGCCCTCCCTCTCCACTTGGCTCCAACCAAAGGCTCTGCAAGAGGCAGCAATATGAAGCACCCAGGAGTGCTTCAGAACTGCCTCCCTGGCCCATTTCCTACCACTTACCCTCCCAGTCCAGGGAATGGTCAAAATCTCAAACGATCCTGCAGAATATTGAGTATAGGGTTCCTCCGGCCTAGTGAAAGCTAGTGCCTCCTCCAAGGCTAGGGTTGCCAACTTTTTAATTCCAGAAAACCAAACACCCTTGCCCTGTCCACTGGCCCACCCCTTCCCAAGACCCCGCCCCTGCTTACTCCATCCACGCTCCCTCCATCACTTGCTCTCCCGCACTCTTGCTCACATGCTCATTTTCACTGAAAGGCCCAAACAGGCATATATATTGTTTTGACAGATGTATTATGCTAAGTTCAGGTTTTATTTGATACAGGACGCAAGAGTTGGCAGCAAAATAGTCAAAATAGGTAATTTTTTTTTTAATGAAATTTCACAAAGGTTTTCATGATTCTTTCCCTCCTCGCCTCCCATTTTTCGTAACCAGCTCCATATTTTTTGTTCACTTAAGTTATTGTAATTTTATGTGTGGAATTAGGACCACACGTTATCACAGCTGCAATGGGTCGATTAAAGGCCCACTCCTGAAGCCCAAATACAAATCCACAGAAATGCACACCTGTCCAGATACCTATATAATTAAATCTGTAGAAACTGACTCCCATACCTACATGCAGATACACACGTGTATTCATGTGTACACACCTAACATGCAATAACACATATAATTCCACATTATTCATTATTACAATTGTTGTTTAATGCCTAGAGACCCCAGCTAAGTTCAGGGCTCCAGGGTGGTAGGTGCTGGACATACACATAAAAAGAGAGAGTTTGCAACAAAGAGTTTATTGTGTAGCTAGACAAAGGTGGGGATACAATGTTTCTTCTGCAATTACTAATCAACAACATTCACTTTTTAAGAAAAAATACATTTCTTTTAGAGTTCCCTTCTCTTTTAAAAACTTATTAAATGAATATACACATTTTATGTCACCAATTTTTTTGTGCACAAGACAGCAAAAGGAATAAAAGAGAAAGAGTTAGGCTGCAAATTTTATTCACACAGGTACACACGCATGCGGCAATACATGCACCTCCCTACACAAAGACACACACCATCTTACACACATACAATGCATGCATGCAAACACTTACAGAGACACTTTTTCATATACTTTTCCGGGGCTGCCTAAATCACGCAGCCGGGAAGGGAGGAGGTTTGGGATGGAGGGGGAAAAGATGGGGGTGGGGGTGGAGGAGAGAGGATGGGGAGGGAAAAAGGCCAAGGATGAGAGCAGGGTGGGGATGAGAGGGGTCAGTGAAGGAGAGATGAGGAGGTGGGGGGTATGTGGGGTGGATGGGAATGCAGGGGGGAGGCAGAAGGCTACAGGTGCATGAGGATGTGGAGGGCACAAGGGTGTATAGGGACATAATGGGAATGCAGCAGTGTATGGAGGTGAATAGAATGCAGGGCTGTGGGGGTGAGGGACATGGGGGTAGTGGCGGCGGTTCTGGGAGGCAGAGAGGTTGGGTGGGAGAGCGATGCAGCGTGGAGGATGGAGGTGTGGGGAGGGGGCGCTGGGATGGGGAGGGATGCAATGATGGGGGTGCAGCCCCATTCCCAGCACTCGGCGATGGGGATACACATACCTTCAACTCCTGGGTGCTGGCAATGGGGCAACAGACCACAGTTTGCTGCAGGCCATGCACCACAGCTCAAGCCCCGCTATGTGAGGAGAATAGGGCCAGGCAACGGCAGGAGAGGCGTGCACCACGTGACCCCTCAACAGCTGCCTGAGGCGCTAGTTCCTCCACTACCCTGACCCAGCCAATGGGAGCTGCGCCGGAGGGCGGGGCAGCACTCAGACGGCACCCCCGGCAGCCCCTAAGGCTAGGAGCTGGATATGCCAGCTGCTTCTCGACCCAGGAGCTGCCATGGCACAGCAGCTGCCAGGAAACCTGCCAGCCCCACTGCAGCGCCACGTGAACTGGACATTCAATGGCCTGGTCAGCAGTGTCTTTTGGATCGGGTGTTCCAGTCCAAAACCAGACACCTAGTCACCCTATCTCAGGCCTGGGCTTGCTACAACTTGCATACTTCACCCCTGCAGCCAGGTCTCCTGCTGTACCTTTACTCTGGAGTTTTCAGGAAAGAATGGCAAGACAGACCTGTCTGCCCACCTTCTGAGCTGTCTGGCTCCCTTTTAAACCCTTCCTCCACCAGGTAGAGCAGACTCTGCAGGTGCAGTAGGGCAGGGCCACGAACTGTCCCCATGTGGAGTTTATACACCCCATCCCACCCCCCAACATGAAGATGTCTTCTAATCCAAACCCTTAGCATCTAAAACTAGTGAATTGTATATTTTTTTAAAAAACAAGTCTGTAAATATAACAAAGTTTACAATAAACATTTTCTTTGTTATACGTAAATCTACTTAATACATTAATATCTGACTGGAAAAAAGTGGGGAGATACAAGGATAAGAAAGGATATGGAGAAGAGATCCCTAAATTGACACAGCTTATTGTCACATGCTTCTTCAACATATTCTTGGTTAGAATAAGGATTCTCTTGCTTTGTAAGGGCCCAATTCTGCCAGGTCTCCACACTCTCCCCCCAGTGAAGTCAGCAGCAAAGTTTACAAGATAGGAACCCAAGTGAGGAACTAATTCCAGTTTTCTGCAATGGATACAAATGTGTTATATCATCTTTATATATACATATCCTGTAGACATTTGAATGTTAGGGCGGAAAAGAATATCTTCGGCACTGGACAGAAAATGTGGGGCCATCAATATGACTGAACTCAAAGAAATCCATTTAACTGTTCATGTGGAATCTTTTTAGCATTTGAAAAATGTGCTAGTATTCACGCTATGTATTATTCATATACAAGTCGTGGTGGAATTTATATACTTTATGAAAAATGGTCTCATTCAGGTTTTCATTTGCTGCCCAGACAGGTCCGATAATGCCCACCAGATCTATATGAAAGTGCCTTAAAGAACAGTTTCAGAACTCACCCTGGAAATTTCTTGTTTTATGCTTGATAACTAAATAACCTCAGCATGCAATTTATAGTCCTTAGACTTAGCATAGGCATTATCTAGGTGCTAGGACAACCATTGCATACTCTGAAGAGTTTTCAGAGTAGCAGCCATGTTAGTCTGTATTCGCAAAAAGAAAAGGAGTACTTGTGGCACCTTAGAGACTAACAAATTTATTAGAGCATAAGCTTTCGTGAGCTACAGCTCACTTCATCGGATGCATTTGGTGGAAAAAACAGAGGGGAGATTGATATACACACACAGAGAACATGAAACAATGGGTTTATCATACACACTGTAAGGAGAGTGATCACTTAAGATAAGCCATCACCAGCAGCAGTGGGGGGAAAGGAGGAAAACCTTTCATGGTGACAAGCAAGGTAGGCTATTTCCAGCAGTTAACAAGAATATCTGAGGAACAGTGGGGGGTGGGGGGGGGGGAGAAATAACATGGGGAAATAGTTTTACTTTGTGTAATGACTCATCCATTCCCAGTTTCTATTCAAGCCTAAGTTAATTGTATCCAGTTTGCAAAATAATTCCAATTCAGCAATCTCTCATTGGAGTCTGTTTTTGAAGCTCTACGATATAACTGTATTTCCTCCAACCTCTCAAACAGAGACAAACACCTACAAGATCTCTATCATGCATTCCTACAACTACAATACCCACCTGCTGGTAAGGTGCCACAAGTACTCCTTTTCTTTATACTCTGAAGAGTGATTCTTTAAAGGATATTGTGGGGTTCCAGAATTATTGCGTTAGTGATTCCAGATCACCTTTTAAAACTTCCAAGTACAAGGATTCCCCCTACACACACACACACACACACACACCCCTCAATAATTATCCTGCAAACTAAACCTGGAATTTGAAAGACACACTGTGTTCTTCAGGCTTTGACATCAGTAATAGAAATTCTGCCATTGGAAGTTAGTTCATATTGCTGCACGAGCCAGAAGACAATACAAATATTTTCCACTGCATGCATCCAATGAAGTGAGCTGTAGCTCACGAAAGCTTATGCTCAAATAAATTTGTTAGTCTCTAAGGTGCCACAAGTACTCCTTTTCTTAATACAGGTAGAGAATTCATGGCTTTATCAGGACTGCAGCCTTAACTGGAATGAGGAATTATAAGAATTAATTTATGTTACTTAAAATAAGCAGACATGATTTGGGAAAAAAAACTATACAAAGGCAAGGAGTCTGCCCACAGAGGTTAACTAGACGTAGATAATCACTGGCAATCTTCCTTATGTGCTATTCAGAAGGGTGAGTTAATTACTAAGCCAACTTGTCATATATAGGCCTACGTTTGCAGCTAACACACATTCACTATTACAGTAAGGTCTTATGTTTAATTTATAGGAGATTGTTAAAGTATTTTTACTACATGCTTCTTTATAAGCTTGTCTTTCATGGACTGCTGTTCTAGCATGCAGAACAACAATAATAATAAATTTATTCTGCTCCAAATCCTACTGCCACTGAAGCCAGTGAAAAAACCTGTCTTTGACTTAAATGGTAAAGGAACGGGCCCTGAATGCAACTGATCATTTATTATACTACTGCAATACTACTTACAGTATGATCTTGCTATTTTGCATGATGACAAATATCTAATGGACTTTACTGAGTTTTGTGAATTAGTGAATACACATGATTATGGTTGGTTTTTTACTGTATCACAGAAAAAAATTCTGTGTTGTACAGCCATGCTTCATAAATATTCAACAAGCAAAACTTAAGCATGCAACTCACCAGCTAGCACATTCCCTGGTAGCTAGGCATGGCAGACAGGCTCTCTTCCTTTAGCTCTCCCTGGCAATAGGCATTCTGCAAGGGTCTGCTGCTTCTTGCAACTCAGCCCTCTGACTAGGTCAGGGTCCTCCCCCTTTCCAGGGTACCAAGAGATCAACATGTTATAGTCCATCAATTTAACATTGGACCTTCAGTCTGACTCCAGGCTCACTAGTCCTGACCCCTTGACAAGGGGTTCCATACCACTTTCCTCTGTGGGTTGGTAGGGGAACCCACGCCTTCCCTCTCCACTCGGTTCTGATCCAGGGACCCCTGACTAGGCAGTCAAGACCTGACTACACAGACCCCTAGCGATCTCGCCCTGTCTTGGGCTTTTGCCTCAGCCTCTTCCTGGGCTCCCAATATACAAACACCACTCCCCTTAACCCTCTTCCACAGGCTCCCTGCAGAGTGTCTGAGCACTTTCTACTATCCAGCTGGTTCTGCTGGAAGCGAGCTCTCTTTACCCTCCCCTCACAGGCCAGTCTCTGTCTCAGCAGGGCAGGCCCCTCCACCAGTGAGCAGAATTTTGGATGGGCTCATTCCCAACTGCTTTGGGCTGCCTCTCACAGACTTACCTTCCTTCAGGGAGGCTCTGTCTGCCAGCAGTCCAGCTCAGCTCCCTGACTCCAGCCAGGCTTCTCTTGTTGAGAGAGTGCTAGAGATCTGCTTTCCTCCCTGGTCACCCCCCCCTGAGCTGGGTTCAGCCCTTTTAAATTCTCCCTCTAGGACTGATACCTCCTCCAGGTGTAGTAGGGTGAGACAGAGCCTAAAGGCTCTCTTTGGGCCCAGTGTGAGATATGTACCCCGCAATGGGCAAACCACTGCCCCAACTGGTACAATTGTAATCAATAAAAGTAATTTTTGCACAATCAGAATAATGGCAAAATCTGTACAAAATCTTATGATTTGTTATACTGTTGAGATTCCTCACTGTCTGTCACAGAATCTGCAATCCATTAATAAGCTGTTCTAAATGCTAATATTTAAAAGGCATGAAAAGAGCCTTTTAGTGAGCCCACGGTACTCTATAATACTTCAGGGTTTTTTGACAAGTGCAATTTATTTTAATGAATGCATACTTTATACTAGCAAGTGTACAGTAGTATATACTGTAAAAGTAATGTAATCTTAGTCCTACCTACACCACTCCGCTATTAAATCTGTGCTTAGTTGAAGAGTGCAAGTTAGGAGTATTACAACCTTAACTTGGCTATATATCCAGAAACCATGGAGTCAGTTACACTGGTGCACAGCAAGTCAGATGAGTTATTCCAAATTTATATTACATAACAGAGCTCAGAATCGAATTTCTAGTCTTTAATACTATTTGTCTAAAGCACAATGCATATCTATGAAGCTGTATTAATCATCACTATAGTAAACATTCACTACAATAAATCATGTAAATCCTTTAAAGTGATGCTTTCAACTTTAATTTTACATGTTATGTTTATGTCACTAGAATAATATTTTTGTTATAAACACAATTTATTATTGTTTAGCTGGCAGGTCACTGGATTTGAAGAACACCTATGCTCAATTATTCCTGGCATTTCAATTAAGATCTTTTATCACGTTTCTTCCAGTATCCATTAAAGATCATCATGAGTGATTTTTTTTTGGCTAGAACTACCTGAATGACTTCAATCAACTTTAGAGTGAAAGTCTAATGCTGTTTGCCCTAAAGCCCTGCATATGCACTTGAGATGTGGTGAATATATTACACACAGATTTTATTGAACATTACAATGGCAAACATAGGAGAGGAAACCGAAAGGCAAATAAATCATGTAGTCAGTGTACAACTGCTTCATTGACTTGACAGGCTCCTATGTAAAGGGGTCTAGAAAGAAGCAACTAACCTTGAGATTTCATGGCTAGAGATCATATTAAAGGAAGCTTATCCCACCTCTCTTATGCCTTCACCAGATTTGTTTTGAATACACTGTCACTGATCCAACCTCCCTTAGAAAGGGATATCAGACTGCCGGATAACCAGAGACTTGTCCTCTGGCTTACACCAGTCTGAATGATTGTCCGTAATGGACTGACCAGTTGATCCTGGCTACATGGGACTACTTCCCACAGAAGAAGTTCATCAGTGCTGTCCCAATGAAGTGCTGCTATTCTTGGCTCCTGTCCTGCAGGCTGCTGACCCCACCCATTACTCCAATTGACATCACTGGGTCTAGAAAGTACTCAGGGTCCAGCATGAACTTCAGTCCCATTGAAATCAATGGATCTTAAGCAGATGCTTAAAGTAAAATATACTTAAATGCTTTGCAGGATTGGGGGGCTGCTGATTCCAATTGGACAGCACAGTGTTGTTCTCTGATGATGTTCCAGTTCACTTGATCAGAACAGTGGTAGAGATGGGAGGGATTTCTTTTGATCACTTCCACTGGTATATGTCTGTCTTATTTTCTTACCAAGGGGTGATCACGTGGGCAAGTCAGCAACAGTTTCCTAAAGAAACATTAAATTGTGCCAAGTAGAATTCCTATTAATTCTGCATTAAAAAACCCAACAAAGTAATAATGACTTGCAATTTATTGCTGATAACTCTTTAGGTGCTTGATTATGATGAATTATTTTGTATTCACTGCCATTGCACTAATCATTATTAATTTATTTGATACCCATGTGGCTGTCATATACAATCTCATGAGACTTCCATTATAACAGCATTAATTAAACATATCATTAAGAAGGGTATCTTAGTCTTATGAAATCATTTAGTATTCATAACAATATTGATTATAATGAATTCATTTGATATTAATGTGAACGTCCTATGTACTTCTAAAGAAATTCCATTGTAATTTAGTAATGATGTGCCACTATAAATGGTTACCAGCAGAATGGACATGTTGTAAGTCTCTGTATTCACTATATTTTGACACAATACACTACACTATGCAATGGCCCACCTTGCTTGTCACCATGAAAGGTTTTCCAAAGTAAAACTATTTCCCCATGTTATTTCTCCCCCCCATCCCACCCCCCACTGTTCCTCAGATGTTCTTGTTAACTGCTGGAAATGGCCCACCTTGCTTGTCACCATGAAAGGTTTTCCTCCTTCCCCCCACTCCTGCCAGTGATGGCTCATCTTACGTGATCACTCTCCTTACAGTGTGTATGATAAAACCCATTGTTTCATGTTCTCTGTGTGTGTATATAAATCTCCCCACTGTATTTTCCACCGAATTCATCCGATGAAGTGAGCTGTAGCTCACGAAAGCTTATGCTCAAATAAATTTGTTAGTCTCTAAGGTGCCACAAGTACTCCTTTTCTTTTTGCGAATACAGACTAACACGGCTGCTACTCTGAAACCTACACATTGTTAGAAATAGTATAGGAGCATTTGGCATTTTTAGAACTGAATTGGAAAATACCTGCTGTCAAGCAGTGCCCAAAGGAATCATAGGGATGTTAACACGCTCACATGCTATTCTAGGAAGAATTGCTTCCGGGAGTGGGAGTGGGAAATGTTAGCATGGAATTCTACATACATTGACCGGATGAATCAACTGAGTCAAATGGCATAGGCATTTTACGTTTGTGGAAAATTTAATATAGTGTTTCTTGGTTACTATAGCTAGGTCATGGCTACTCAGATGGTACAATATTAGCCCTACCTTCATAGCTTTTGAACAGTGTGCCCGCATTTTTTTAAGTGGTCTGTCTACTTTCTAATATTCATGATCTAGCCTTTCTTTGTGTTTGCATCATTTGTAAACGCTCTGGTGGTTCTCATGTACACAGCTACTTTGGAAATGAGCTTTGTACTTACAAGTAGAGCTAAGAAAACACTGCCTATTGCTCTTCAGCTTGCTGCACTGGCATGGACACCTGTGCTCTCACATTCATGCCAAGCATTTTTAAATGGTACCAAATAAATCATAAATAAATCAGGCAAAGAGCAGGAAAGGGTTATTCTCTATTTACTGCATATACAACTCCAAAATAAATAATACTAAGTATTGGCAGCTGGTACTTTATAAAAGCAAGTTATTAAAAATTCACAATCAGGTAAATGCACACAACAGGTGCGCTCAGTAACACACACAACTCATTCCCACATAACTATGATGTTCCATCCCATTTGCTCTGTCTGATGCTAAGTCCCCTTTATGACACACTGTACCCCGGGGGAACACCCTGCACCCCCATGTTCATCCTTGTAAAATGATTGTGTGGTATCCAGTGCAAAATTTGTCATGTCGGCTATCTTCGGAAGGCTCATGATGCACTGAGCATGGTTGTTATAGGAATTGTTACAGTAATGTTACAGGTTATAATTTCATATATATATATATATTTATGAAGCTGAAAATGTATCCTCATGGCTTAAAGCAAGCCCAAGCAAAAACTCTCCAAGAACAGAGAGGCAGTTCACACCTCATCAGGGCAGGTATGGGACAAACCAGCCCAGCCTCACAGGAACAAAGGATCCTGGCCTAGGCAGCAACAAAAGAATCTGTTAGACTCTCAAGCGAGTCACCCCCCCCCCCCACTTCCTTTGGTCAGTTTGGGACTGTGATGAGGTAATGCTCACCTTACTCTGAAGGAGGGACAAAGCCAAGAGGGAAGAAAGGACATGATAAAAGGGAGAGACATTTGCCATGCTCTTCCTCTCTCTTCCACCCACATCTACAGACACTACACCAAGCGACTGAAGTGCTGATCAAAGGGGAAAGCCTGGCTGAAGAGCAACCAGCCAGCCTGTGGTGAGACGCATCTAAGTTTGTAAGGACATTGAAAGTGTTAAGATCATCTTAGAATGCATTTTGCTTTTATTTCATTTGACCAAATCTGACTTGTTATGTTTTGACTTATAATCACTTAAAATCTATCTTTATAGTTAAAAAATCTGTTTGTTTATTCTACCTGAAGTAGTGCAGTTGGTTTGAAGCATGTTAGGGATCCCCTTGGGATAACAAGCCTGGTGCATATTAAATTTCTTTGTTAAATTGATGAACTCATATAAGCTTGCAGCATCCAGTGGGCATAACTGGACACTGCAAGATGAAGGTTCCTAGGGTTGTGTCTGGGACCAGAGACATTCAGTTGCACAATCCAAGGAGAAGCTTACATGCCAAAGGCTGTGTGTGAACAGCCCAGGAGTGGGGGTTCTCACAGCAGAGAAGGGTAAGGCTGGCTCCCAGAGTCAAGGATTGAAGTGACCTAGCAGATCACTGGTCCAGATAACACCAGAGGGGAACATCACACCCTTCAACCACTCCCATAACTGTTATTTATTTCTCCCTTCTCTTTGCTCCTGGTATTCTCAGTCATCATTATGCTCTCTTTGTGCTTCCCTGCATTT
Source organism: Dermochelys coriacea (assembly GCF_009764565.3). Taxonomy (NCBI): domain Eukaryota; kingdom Metazoa; phylum Chordata; order Testudines; family Dermochelyidae; genus Dermochelys; species Dermochelys coriacea. Next base: position 150,169,455 of record NC_050068.2, read on the forward strand.
AGTAATTTCTCTGCTCAGTCCTCCCTTCATCTCTTTCTCTGTGTTCCACATCCCTTTGGAGTCTTCGCTTCTCTCCTTCCTGAAGATGCCATTTCTTTTTGCCTGAAACTCTTGGTTTTCCTCTTTTACTTCCATATACCTCTTTCAATTCCCCTCAAAGTGCCTCCTTTCTCTTTGTACTGTAGCTTCCCTTCTCTTTCCAAAGAGCCTAACTTCCTTCTCATTTCTGAATGGAGCTGCCGCTTTTGAGTGAGACTAGCGGCTCCTGTTCTCCCTCACCTCACTCCAAGGGGTTGCAGCTGTTGAGAATTGGGGTTCCTCCCCATTCCCATGATGCATTCTATTTCCATCAACCCTCAGAGCAGCTGCCTCCACTACTACTGATGTTGTGAGGGATAAAGGTCAACCCAACTTTCTACAAATGAGCTAGGCCTTTACTCGGAGGGCACCACTAGTGGATATAAACCATGCTGATATCTCAATCCAAGAGGAGTCAAATTAGTAGCCAAAAGCACTACAGCACAGCTTTATTTTCCAGCCATGTTATCTCCCTAGACAGTCAGAAATGTTTCTGGAGAGAGGATGGGCAGCAAAATGAGGTGACCTATGGCCACAGATATCACAGGCCTCAACAGCGAGACCTGAGCAGCAAAAGTGAGGACTGAACAATCGCTGGTTTCTTTGTTTATGTAAATATATCACTTCAATAAACTTGCAAACCTACTCTTCAAAATGTAAAGCAATCTCTGTTTTATTAGTCGTATTACAGGAGTACGTAGATGCCGCCTCCACCATCAGGGCCCCATTGTGCTAGGCACTTTACAGACACGTAGTAGGAAATACTCTCAGTCCGAAAGGATTTGTAATCTAAGTAGCCAAGTCAGACCAAAGATAGCATCAGAAACAAAGGCACAGAGATGCTAAGTGATTTGTCCAAGGTCACACAGCAGGTTAGAGTCAGAGCCAGAAAAAAGAATTCAGCTCTCCTAATTCCCAGTCCAGTACCCTACCATTGGACCACACTGCCTCCACAACAAAAATACCTCTGATTATTCTGCTAATTAATGGACACTGCACAAATCTGGGGCTCCCTGAGTATTGGCTTGGTAAGCCCCAAAGGCCATCTTTGAGAATTAGAGAAGACTCTAGGCCACTACCTGCCAAAGCCTAATGCAGGGGGTAGGAGAAATATGGGTTTGTATGTTTAACTCTTTCCAACTGGATCAGAAAGTTCAACTAAATCACTGTGTGTCTGAGAAACCAAGTGAAAACTGTTCTTGCTGTTGTTGCTCCTGATTATATGGTATTGGTCTTGCCAACCAGGAGCACAGGAGACATACTATATGAGTTGCCCCCTATGACATTTTCCAGTGTACCAGGTTTCCAAATGATAAACAGAAGGCTGATAAAATTCACAGATACAGAGACAGGGAAATAAAAGGTCAAACAAAGCATCTGTGGACACTGCAGACAGAGAGAATGCTTAAGGAACCACTGCTAATTTAAGGACACAAGTTCATTTGGAGTAAATTTATAGCATGAGTCAAACAGCTTACACAGCTGTACTTGGCAGCACTAAAAATGAGAGATGGGCCAAGTCAAAGTTTGAACATGGAGATGGATCCAGATTTTGAACACCCTGACGTGTACAGATGTTTGTATCCAGGAATTTTATTCAAGCTACTATCAAAAGACAGTGTTTCTTTTTAAATTTTGGGTTTGAATTATTAAAATGTGAAGATGTTTGGATTGGGGTGGGGAAGATTGGACCAGTCTCTACCCAAAACACTCAAAATTAATACTGGAAAATGGGAAACTAAAATAATTCATATTAGGTGTGTTGAATACCAGCCATCAGGTCACACATATAAGCAGGAAGGGTATCACTTTGCCATCAAGATGTAGGAATTGCCCTTCCTCAGTCACTCCAATTTTTATCAGACAAAAATCTGGGGATCAGTGCGAAGCTGCAGTTGCAGAGGGTGCAGAAGAACATGATGTCTGCGGCGGAATTCTTTGAAATAGAATTTGTAAAAAAGGAAAATTGAGATGAAGATAATGATTAAGCAGCACACTCTCCTCTGATGCTCTTTAATAGGAGTAGATGGGGATATTTTTCCCATTAATCTTTTCTGACATACAATTGGCAACCTAATCTAACAGATTCTGTCTGTGTTCTAAGTGACTCTCACCTTATTCCCTACAAAGTGAACCGTGCTGCCTTGGAATTTGGGATTTCAGAAGGTAGCATTGATGTTTTCTGTGATCTTCAAGTGTATTGGAGGGGGGTTATTTTCAACCCTGAAAGTCCATCAAATGCTACTTAAAATATCCTTGCATGCATTTTATTTGGCATTTATTTATTTGGCAAGCAACTGGGATGAATAAAGCTGTTGAGGCAAACATCATGGCAGCTCATTAATGATGAAATGATTGTTTACATGCTCTCTACAAAATTCCACTCAGTCTTGGAACATAGATGGTTTCTCCCCATCCTCCACTTTCCACACGTACTATCATCCTTGGAGCAGTGCTGTGGAGTCAGCAGTGGCTTTGAACAGTTATTGAGAGGGTGGAATTCCATCTGGGCAGGCTTTTCTATATTGGCGCCTCTTGTAAGATGTGATAAGCAGGAAAAGAACAGCTGAAGTAGCTTGAGGTAATTTTTATCCTTGCTTAAGAAATCTTGGGCAATCAAATGAAGATATTTATAATAAATAGATATGTAAATAAATTAAATAAAATGTGACAGATGGCCGAAAGTCCCCTATTGGGTTACACCTACCAAAGGGATCAACCCAGAAGAGAGCAATATACTAGCTACCTTTTATAATCCTCTAATTGAGCTTTACCAATGCATTTTAGTTTGGTGGTGTTCAAGGCCAAACATCTTTTCTGACTCTTAGATATAGAACTTCCAAAGAAGCTGCCGCCAATGTGGCCCAAGTTTAGGTCTGGTATTTGGAATATTCAGAGTATATATGTACAGCCATGCTGAATGACATCACTGCCATTGCCTTGGTAGACTGGCTATTATTGTAATACAGTGAACCCAAGCAGGTCAACATAATTTCTGTTTATTGCATGTGGAACCAACTGACACCAGACAATTAGAAAGATCTCTGGTTCCTTCATGCTAAGTTGGTTTAGAAAGAAAGTGTCACCCACCTAGCATTTATATTTAGGAAGGAGAAAAGACAGGAGGGGAATAAGAAGCAGAAAGAGACAATAAGGAAGTAGAGAGAAATAAGTGGTAGTGGCAGACAGATATTGAAGAAAAAAATTGAGATGGGAGAGGGAACTCATACAGGCAAGAAAGGTGAAGCAAGAGCAAAAAACAATCCAATGAGTTAATTAACACATTGTTTGGTTTCATCTTGGGAGGAGTAGCTTGACAGAGAATTGAAAATCCTGTATTAATTTGAGTTATGGGAGTAAAAGGTGTTGCAAGAAGGGTCGGTCTATTACTCATACATTCCCCATCACTGTAGTGTCTAAACACTGCAATATTGATACGTTTATCCTTCCAACACCCCAGTGAGGTAGGGAAGTATTATACCCATTTTACAGATGGAGAATTAGGACACATAAGCAACTTGCTCATGGTCATGCAGGAAGGCTATGGAAGAACTAGAAACTGACCTCAGATCTCCTGAGTTCCAGTCCACTGCTTTAATAAAAAAATCAATCCTTTGGAGAGTTAATTCTTCTGGAGATTTCAAGTGTTGCTGCTATAAGGTTAGTATCAAAACTGGTCAGGCTATGGGTCATCCTGTATTGTTGAACTTATGTTTATTTGTTATGGTGGTGGGGGAGCGATTATGTTTGCATGTCCCAAAAGCAAATCATTTTCTCTGAAAATTGGTGTAATTTAGAGATAATATTTTCATTCCAAGCAGACCAGGTTCCTTCACAGGTGGGAAAGCCAATAGAGTGGTATAAACTTGGAAAATAGTGTCTCAGCCTTGCCAAGCAAGGAACATTGGCCAAGAGTGGTAAGATTCTGGCCACACCCATGCAGCACGAGAAAGAAAGCAGTCAATCCATGTTAGAGGCTTTTGCCCAGGCTGAGAATGGCTGCAGACAATAATATAACAGATCCTTCAGATCAGAGTTTGTGCATTCTGACATGTATGTCTTTCTTTATTTGGATGTATGTGCCTCTGCTGCAAATTACAAACGCAAAAATAAAATTAAATATAGAAGATTACATCTTGACAGCCAGCAGAACTCAACCCCTAATAGAACACAAAGCTCCTCTCCCCAGGGAGGTCTAAGCCCCAACAATTAGTGATGGGCCAATGTCAGGGAGATAAGTATGGGTTCTATTCAGGCAAGGTTTCCATACCTACCTGAATCTTATCCAAATTATCCAGAACACCGAGAGCTCCTCTCCTCTCACCACACTCTGCCATCAGGCCGTGAAACCCTCTTTGACCCCCACAAAGCCTCCACTTCCACAGCAGAATGATGTTCACTCTGTTCATTCTGTTTTCTTCTGAGGATGTGGGCAGCCTCTTACCTCTTGGAATGACAATATTTGACCTCCACAGGGATCACTGAGAAATCTGCATCTTCAGCAGGCCAACTAGTCTTTTCTTCTGTACTGGGCCAGGGGAGCACGCACAGCAGAATCTAATAATCCCATGCTGCGTTCAGTTCCTCTGCCACTGTAGAATTAAAAGGCACTCAAGAATTTATTCCCCAGAGCAGTCCATGTGTATAGCTTGATTTTGACATAGTCCCACATGACATTCTCACAAGCAAATTAGAGAAATACAGTCTAAATGATTCTACTATAAGATGGGTGTACAACTCATTGAAAGACCATACTCAAAGAATAGTTATCAGTGGTTCACTGTCAAACTGGAAAGACATATCTGGTAGGGTCCCATAGAGGTTAGTCCTGGGTCTGCTACTGTTCCATATTTTCATTAAATGACTTGAACAATGGAGTGGAGATTAGGTTTATAAAATCTGTGAATCACACTAAAATGGTAAAAAGAAAAGGAGTACTTGTGGCACCTTAGAGACTAACAAATTTATTAGAGCATAAGCTTTCGTGAGCTACAGCTCACTTCATCGGATGCATTTATGCTCTAATAAATTTGTTAGTCTCTAAGGTGCCACAAGTACTCCTTTTCTTTTTGCGAATACAGACTAACACGACTGCTACTCTGAAACTAAAATGGTAGGTGTTGCAAGCACTTTGGAGGACAGGATTAGAATTCTAAAGGACCTTGACAAATTGGATAATTGCTCTGAAATCAACAAAATGGAATTCAGTAAAGACAGGTGCAAAGTACTATACTTGAAGAAAAAAATCAAATTCTCAGCTACAAAATGGGGAAAAGCTGAGTAGGTGGTAGTATTGCTGAAAAGGATCTGGGAGCTAGAGGGGGTAACCAACTGAATATGAGTCACCAATCTAATACAGTTGCAAAAAAGGTTAATATCATTTGGGGATGTATTAACAGGTGTGTGTTATGTAAGATAATTCACCTGCTCTACTCCACAATGCTGAGGCCTCAGCTGGAGTCCTATGTCCAATTCTGGGCACCACACTTTAGGAAAGATGTAGAGAACTTGGAGAGAGTCCAGAGGGGGGCAACAAAAATGATAAAAGGTTAAAAATTGGACATATTTAGTGTTGAGAAAAGAAGACTGGGAGGGGATCTGATGACAGTATCCAAATATTTTACGGGCTGTTATGAAAGGACAGTGGTCAGTTGCTCTCCATGTCCACTGAAGGTAGAACAAGAAGTAATGGTCTTAAACTGCAGCAGTAGGGGGCAAAAAAAAAAAATCTAATCAGCTTCAAGACTGAGCTTGATAATTTTATGGAGGGGATGGCATGGCATGATGCATTTGGCCAATCTGCAACTGCTAGCAGCAAATATCCCCAATGGCTGATGATGGGACACTAGATGGGGAGGGCTCTGAGTTGCTACAGAGAATTATTTTCCAGGTGGCTGGCTGGTGGGTCTTGCCAACATGCTCAGAGCGTAACTGGTTGCCCTGTGTGGGGCTGGGAAGGAATTTCCCCTGGGTCAGATTGGCAGAGACCCTGCAGAGGGGGGGAGGGGGTTCGCCATCCTCTGCAGCATGGGGCATGAGTCACTTGCACATTTAAACTAGTGTAAATGGTGGATTCTCTATAACTTAAATCCTTTAAATCAAGACTTTGAGGACTTCAATAACTCAGCCAGAGGTTAAAGGAGTACTACAGCAGTGAGTGGGTGAGATTCTGTGGCCTGCAATGTGCAGGAGGTCAGATTAGATGATCACAATGGTCCCTTCTGACCTTAAAGTCTATGAGTCTAAGGGCGATTTAGGTTAGATATTAGAGGGGAAAACATTGTGATTGAAGCGGTAGTTAAGCTCTGGAACAGGCTTCTAAGAGAGGCTGTGGAATTCCCAGCACTGGAGGTTTTTCAGAACAGGTAGGACAAACACCCGTCAGGGATGATCTAGGTTTACTTGGCCCTGCCTCAGCACAGGAGGCTGGATTGGATGACCTGTCAAGGTCCCTCCCAGTCCTATAATTCTACAAAGTATCAGATGGCTCAATGTCTTCTTTCTGGGAGTGAGGAGGGGCACCCATAAACACATTTTCAAGACTTCTGAAATACTTGATAAGTATTGGGACAAATATTGCAGAAGGAGGTGGTTTGTATTTTAACCCAACAAGCTGGCCCTTCCTTACTTTGAATGCTCTGACCTGAGTGAAAGGCAGTTTCATTTCCCCAAAGAAACAGTTAAATCACAATATTAAAAAAAAAGCAGTTTGAATACTTTTCTCTAACCTACATCTTTTTCTGAATGTCACCCTAACCACAAGCTGTTCAAATTCTTTGCCAGAGGGGGGATAAAGAGAGGGAGAGAATCATGACACTACTGCATTTAGATGAAGGAAGTGATACATATAATGAGGTATGTTGTAGTGAGAGTGGACTTCATTATCAGAAAATAGAAAATAAGTCATCTAAGTGTGGGCATTTGAACACCTGCTTTCTGTACTGTGATGTAATGGGCCTGTTTTTTGTACAAACTCATCTCCCAAATTTTAATTAATTCTCTCTCATCGTTTTACCAAACTGCATTCCCAAACTATTCTACTACTCTGCAGTTACAGGCCAGATTACAAACCATATGTCTGCATAATTGCAATAGGACTGGTAAAAAACAATTAAAAACATTTAAATCCCTGATTTCACATTTGACAGAATAAGGGTTTGTGGGTTGTTTTTTTTCAAGATCATATTTCAGGAAAGAAAGTGTCAGGCAGAGTTAAGCATCCAGTGAAGGTGACTGCTAGAACTAAGCCTAAACCATAATCTGCCAATATGGTGATTCTTACCAACACTCATAGCTCAGGTTTCAGAGCAGCAGTAAGGTGCCACAAGTACTCCTACTCATAGCTCCGTGTAAGCCTCTCACGCTAATGCATAGTGAAACTTGATGACAAAGATTTTAAGATATTGCAGCAATATGGGATACAATCAACCATCACAGTTTGTTAGTAGACATGTGCCTCTGTCATAAGGATGTCTAGTTATGACTTGTTTCCTTTTCAGGTAAAAGTAATTTGTTTTGTTTTGTTTTATTTTAGGCTGCATTAAAAAGAGAGAAAAAAAGAAATGGAGAGAGGATAAGAAAACTGATTTTTATATTGAGATCGCTGTAGCAACAAGAACATATTTCCAAAAACCCAGAACTAAACAGCAGTTGGTAAATAAGGAATAGGATGCTGGCATTGTGTCAAACCGCAGAACACTGCTGCAGTAGAAGGGGGCGGGGGAAGCCTCTTAAAACTGTAAGCTGACCTCCTTCTGCATTTATGAATTCTTGGTCTATGCCAAGGGGGAGGAACTCAAAACACTCCTAAAACCTGGCGATGGCTTTATACCATTCTTTGGTTTTGCTTTGTTACTTTCCAGCAAACATAAAAGAAAAATCAGAAGCTTCAAATGAGGCCAGATTTGTTACATTTTTTACCCTAGCATTAGTCAAAATAAATATTCCTCAGGAAGTCATTTTTGGCAAGAAACAGAAAAGCATAGCTAATTTTTTTCGCCTAATATGGATGTAATTATGGGCAATACAGTATGTTCTTATTGCAATCATTGGACAGAACTGCTAGTATTTACACAATAAGCTTTTCAGAGGCATATTTTCCTTTGTGTCACAGCTGCAGTGGGTGTCTTCTTGTTTAAAATGAATGGCTTTTTAAATAATTTCTAATACTAGTGTTTAGGAAAACCAAGTAACTGCAACTAAAACTTCTAACCATTGGTTTGAGAATTCTAAGAACATAAAGAATGAAGAAATTTCATGTTCCTCATCCCTATTTTCCTCTCCACCAAGTTGCTAAATGCTTTAGCTGTGTTAGCATATGCACGTATCTATTTATATTCTGTAACAGAATGAACTTACATTAATAGCATTGCTTTCAGTCAAGGCTATTACTATGGGTGATTGCACAATTTGGCTGATGACCCATTCCCAACCTACTCCTTTTAGCCTTCCTAGGCATGTTTAGGAGTTAAAATAGTTTCAGGTTTCAGAGTAGCAGCCGTGTTAGTCTGTATTCACAAAAAGAAAAGGAGTACTTGTGTCACCTTAGAGACTATCAGTGTACTGTTTCTACATACAGCAGGAGTAAGTCTCTTGTAATGCCTTCCCTTTGCTAGTGACTTTCCTTGAGCGTCTGTAACCAGGCAGGAAAAGGACTTTTCCCTGATGCACAGGACAGGAGGCAGTAGGACTGCCACCCTCCATTGCTAGAGCCCTCTCTGGTTACGTTCACAATTCACATTCAGTAAAATGCCTTTTATAGCATTTGAAGTTTACCCCCTGTAAATATAGACAGGAGAACGAATTTGGGAAGTCAGCATAGTTGGCTCAGGAAGGTGTCCCAATACTCTTTGGAGCAGGGGCCATCTTTTTGTCAAATGTGTGCAGAGTGCCCAACACCATGGAGTCCCAATTCCCAATTGGGACCACTTGGCACTACATGTATAAAATAAATAATGAAAATGACTCTGTCCCTAGGCACCTGGGTCCATCATGCATGATGAAGAGGTTCAGCTGGGAAGCACTGTGGCATTCTCTCTCTCATAGCTCACCCTGTAACAAGATCAGCTGCAGGGATCGGTGAATGGCATATACTGCACGTTGGCTCACAGTTCTCACCTTACTCTTTATTTCTTTTAGTAAGGCAGCCCCACGGTCATTGCTGTAGCTGAAGCACCAATAAAGGAATAACTGTGACCAGGATATTTTTATTGGGCTCAGAAGGAGGTAACTGTTTGGTCCAAATGCTCTGTCTAGATCTAGGAGGAATGAGGTGGGACCAGCCATGGCTGCATTATGCCATAACGAGACAAACTGGCCACTGCTGACTGATCTTCCCCATTGTAGTCACTGGGAGCTTTGCCATTGATTTGTTTGGATATAGCCCCCTTGTTCACATTTCCCCTCTACATTATGGTCCCCCTTTGGGATTCACTGAGTGGAGTGGCTGATGGATTCCTGTAGGAGCTGTGTTGACAGGTGGCCTAGAGGGAGTACAGAAGGACCAGGAGCCCAAGAAGAGGTACAGAGACTGCATAGAGTTAGCCCTCTAGTTAGTTTCTTCTGTAGAGGTTATTCAATCTGCGGGTTTGGGAGGCTGAACTCTTGTTTCTTCCAGCTGGAGAACATGTGAAGTTTGCAGATTCTAGTTGTCATGTAACTCCCACAGCACAATTCCAGGAAGCTGTGGGAAGGAAGAGAATGGCGCTGCATTCCCCATTCTGACTTCTGCACTCACAGGGCTGGGATCAATTTGATTTCAGTAGCATCTGCTTGCAGAAGCTGAGAGTACAATAACTCGCCTAGGAATCTGATTCTGACAAACCACGGCCTGTTCCTGTATTCCTTGTTTAGCCAAGATTTCTCAGTCTAGAGTTTTCAGAAGTATCGGTCTTTATATAGGGGTAGTACCTGGAGATCCCAGTCCCACTGTGATAGGCACCATACAAACACAAACAGTCCCTGCCCTGAAGAGCTTAGTCTAAGTATAATAAATAGACAACAAATATAGTGGACAGAGCAAGCACAAGGGAAAAGTGAGATGATTATGCTACTCAAATCAGAGCTGTTGTAAAGACTGCTGTAAAAAACCCTACATGTTTGAGTTTAGTCTTGGTTATGTTTAAGTCCTGATTCAACATAGCACTTAGGTACTTAAAGTTAAGCATGTGCTTGAGTAGTTTGATTGACTTAAATGGAAACTATTTATGTGCCTAGATAGCTTTGCTGAACCAGGGCGTTAGCCCTTTTTCTATGAAAGTTGTAAGTCATCTTTAAATTATACCCGTTTTCCTTAGTGCAGCTTTTTAATCACACAAGGAACGGTGACCAGCTCAATAGCATAGCCAGTGGATTCCTTGAAGCTCATCCTCAATCCCCTGATCCTAGCTTATTGAATTGGGTTTAACAAGCAGCAGAATGCACCAGCACTAGAATACTTCTCTTTCTCTAAAAGGAACATGAGTTAACAGTAAACCTCCAACAGTTTTAGTGCATGAAGCAAGGAGATTAAAGAAGATATAGGAGGGCCTAAATTTAAAGTGAGAATTTTTTTAATTTCTTATCAAAATTAATTCATTTTATGAATCACCATAAAAGTGAGGTTTTGTACAATGACACTCTGCTACGAACATATTACATAGGATCACAGGGTTTAGGTTTTTGTCATCTCACTCTCCTCTTCCCCCTTTCCCCCAAACTTATTTTTAAAAGCAGATGTGAAGGGGAATCTTCCTTTGAAAACATGGCACATTTTAATAGTGCCCATTATTTTAAACAGGTGGACAGAGGCATCCTGATACTTTTAATTTTCCTTTGGATTTAGTTCCACTTGTGATTCCACACACACAAAAAAAACAAAAAAAACCCAGAGCTGACTATTCAATATTCAGTGTGCAACAGAAGGTGCCACTTTGCCTCACTAGAAATGACTGTGCAACAAAAGATTATTTTTCTCTTTCATTTCCCCGGTGTTAGATTGAATCTCCATGGATGAGATTGGAACTTCTGTGGGGAGACCAAACTTGAAGTATGAGAAATCCTGTGACACAGGTAAGGTATGGACAATTGGGGAAGATTTAAGCATCTGAAGAAATGCTACACAACAATGAATTTCTTTGTTTCCAGAGGAATTTCTACATACAGTTACATAGATTATTTATGGCAACAGAACTTGCAAATATGTTGTGTGACAGACATGGAGAGACAACATAAGGGTTAAGTAAATTTTCTTCCTTTGCCTCACATTTCAAAGCCACTTCCTAGAAATTAGTGCTCCATAAGAGGGAGAGGGGCACGGTCATTTTAGAAGACAGCCCTGCAGCCTTTCAGCCAAAAAATGCCATTGAGACTATTCTCATTATCTGTTATTTGTGCTGTACTAACACCTGAGGTATGGTTATACAGGAGTGTCATAAATATAAAGGGAAGGGTAAACACCTTTAAAATTACTCCTGCTAGAGGAAAAACCCTTTCACCTGTAAAGGGTTAAGAAGCTCGGATAACCTCGCTGGCACCTGACCAAAATAACCAATGAGGAGACAAGATACTTAAAAAGCTGGAGGGTGGAGTGGGGGAAGAAACAAAGGCTCTCTCTATCTGTGTGATGCTTTTGCCAGGAAAAGAAAAGGAATGGAGTCTTAGAACTTAATAAGCAATCTAGCTAGATATGAGTTAGATTCTGTTTTTTTAAATGGCTGATAAAATAGCTGTGCTGAATGGAATGTATATTCCTGGTTTTGTGTCTTTTTGTAACTTAAGGTTTTGCCTAGAGGGATTCTCTATGTTTTGAAACTGATTACCTGTAAGGTATTTACTATCCTGAATTTACAGAGGGGATTATTTTACTTCTATTAAAATTCTTCTTTTAAGAACCGGATTGCTTTTTTCATTGTTCTTAAGATCCAAGGGTTTGGGTCTGTGTTCACCATGCAAATTGGTGAGGATATTTATCAAGCCTTCCCCAGGAAAGGGGGTGTACGGTTTGGGGAGGATTTGGGGGGGAAAGACGTTTCCAAGCGGGCTCTTTCCCTGTCATATATTTGTTAGATGCTTGGTGGTGGCAGCAATAAAGTCCAAGGGCAAAAGATAAAATAGTTTGTACCTTGGGGAAGTTTTAACTTAAACTGGTAAAAATAAGCCTAGGGGGTTTTCATGCAGGTCCCCACATCTGTACCCTAGAGTTCAGAGTGGGGAAGAAACCTTGACAAGGAGCTAGGAGTGAGCCTCCCAGGCCAGCTAGACAGACTCGTGGTAGCTTGACTCAAGATAGTGTGCTAAAAATAATAGTCTCACTGCTGCAGTTTGGGATTCTCAAGTCCACCTGAACTCCTGGCTCCGAACTCAGCTAGCTGGTTCAAGTCCCCTCTAGAGCTGCAACATCCACACTGTTATTTTTAGCCTGCTAGCTTCCTAGCCTGCCTACCCAGACGGGGAGGCTCCTATGTTGTAGCCATACCCCCTAGAGGTCCCAAATAGGTTGGGGCCCAGTTACACTATGAGCTGTACAGACAAACTCCAGTCCAAGGCCCAAAATCCTCAAAGATATTAAGGCACCTAATTCCCATTGAAATCAATGAGCGTTAAGTGCTTAAGTATCACTGTGGATCTGGGACAGGGAGGCTTACAGGCTGTCAGGGCCAGCGCATGGGCAGCCTGGCCTAAGGATTGGGATTAGCATCAGGCAGAGGCCAAGGGTCCAGGAGCCCCCCCAGAAATCAGTCCAGGTTGGAACACCAGGAGATCAGAGTAAAGACACAAACCAGATGAGAGGGATCAAGGGCCATTACCAAAAGTCATGATACCAGGAGAAGGACATAGGAACAGGTAAACGCCACAGCGTCAGTCCATGGCAGGATAAAGCCTAGCTGCACAGACAATTCCTTGTTTCCTCCTCTGGCTTAAATAGGGACTGCAGCCCAATCAGCAGCCTTGGAACTCTCCCAATCAGAGTGTAGGGGCAGGGTTTGTGCCCCAGTTGGGCTTCATGGATCCTAGTCCCAGTCGCTGCCTATGAGCTGCCAGGTGGAGGATTGCAATGTGACAACTCCGAGGAACTCCCCCAGACCTGCATTTGAGACCCATGGGGCCTGACACAGTCTTAGGACTTGATTTTATAAGCTGCTTTCGGCAGACGGCACCCTGCACCCACATGCAGCCTGCTGGAGAGTCAAGAGTAGCCATCAGCCACTTCCTAAAATATTATTGCTATAGAATAGAAGCAAGTGGAGCAGTTTGCAGTATCGGGGCCTTCACTGAAGACAAGGTTTAACAAGAGGGTGAAGTAACCAAATGGGGAGTGGCTGGGATAAGATTTATACAAGCATTATTCACTACTAAAGGAAACCTTTGATTTCACTTCTTTCACACTGAACTAGGCTAGGTTAAAACAAATCATGAATGGAAGGAAGGGAGGAGCAAACCAGAGGAGGAAAAACAACCTATAGACTATGATCAAATCAAAAGATGATAAATATTTTCACAAGTAAAATTATTTTATTTAATAGCCATCATGCCACAGTGTTGCTTTCCTGTGAATTCCTCTTTGTTCAGGCAACTTGCCCTTGGATAAATAATGGTTGTTCTTTTTGCACAGAAGACTTGTGTCATTAGCTGCTGATCATCACCCCTTGCATCTCATAAATGGAGAAAAGGCAACAAAAGTTCTCACCATCTCCAAGTTCACCAGCTGAAAGTAATCAGCAAGTCTTGGAACACAAGATTCTCCCCTGCTTCGTTGAAAAGGAGGACAATCAAGGAGACAGAACAAAATGCTGACTCTCATGTCTGCATTATACATTTCTTTAAGGCACATAGCAGCAAACTGGATTTCTCCTTAAGTGGAAAATACTTTAAATAGATCTCTTTGACCCAGACTGGAAAAACAGCTATTAATCCTTTGTGCCAGAAATAGAAAAGTTGGTACAATGGTAGTGGAATCCTATTCCTTTGAATAGAGAAGGAGACAAACCTTCAGCTGCAAAATCTTGCAATATAACCATCAAGGAAACACATACATGATCATAATAGCTGTCTTCTGGTTGAGACAAATATGATTCCTGCCTCTGCTGGTGATTGCAATCCTATCAACTTGCAAAAAGTGCAAAGTCTGCTCATGCTAGCATAATTATGTGTGTGTCCCACATCCAGTTCTCTACAGCAGAGTCTGGCAAAGCAGAGGGAATGTTAGGAGATCTAAACTCATTTAAGAAGTTATCTGAGCCTCACCAGAGTGGAATCCACAGTTAGTCCTCTGAATTCCTTCCTATTTAGATTGCAAGTTCTTTAGTGCAGGGAACATCTTCTCATAATGTGTATACAGTACACCATGGGGTTCTGATCACCAACTGGGACTTCAATGTGCTACCATACAAAATTAGTAAAAGTAAACTCTAAGGTCCTGATCTTGCAACAAGCTCTGGGTGGATGGACCCATATGCCTGCACAATGCCCAGGGACTGAGAAATCTGAAGGATCAGGACCTAGAAGCCTACAGCCTATCAGTCACAACAATTCTTATGAGAAGTGAAAAATGGCAAAGATTCCACAGTTATTTTCTGGAATATACAATGCCAGTCTTTTAGGGTAGCTGAGCAGGGAGCAAGTTTGGATATCTTCTTCCCCCATGTGGTAGGAGAAGCTACATAGTCCTATCTCCTGAAGCTGTTGAACCCTCTAGGTAAAAGCCCCAACATTCCTGACTGGTGCTACTACACTGCCCTCCGTTGCAGAATCCTCCTGCTATTTTCGCCCCAATCCCAAGTACTATGTTTCAACCCTCCATCTCCTACTGGAGGGACCCACATGCAACCCTCACCCCAACAACTGACCAATCCCAACTTCCCAGCTTTTAAAATACATCTGGAAAAATGCTGATAAACAAGTTGGTGAACAAAGATGTTGACTAACAACGCTGCTTGAGGCTTTTCTTTTGCAATGCCTCTGAAAAGCCCAGACAATTACTGAAAACTATCTTGAGGGGTAGATGAGGAGGAGCTGACACTTAATTTTAAATTAAGTTTTTTTTAATCCATTGCAAAGGTATGTATTTATATATTCCTACCCTTTCACCTTTCGTATGTGAGACATTCTTAGACTGTAACCTCTGTGTATGTCTTCATATACATTTGTACAGCACCTACCACAATGGGGCCTTGATCCTGATTAGAGTCTCTGGGCACTAATATTGAGGACCAGATCCTCAGTTGATGTAAGTTGGCATAGCTCCACTGACATCAATGGAACTATGCCATTTACATTGAGGATCTGTCCCCACATACAGAAAAAGCACTTAATAGCAACAGTTTGGTGCCGAGAGAAATTTATCTGGGAGGTTCTAGCTGAGACAGTCTCCTGTGCTAGGAGTTAGAAAATAAGAACAGCCATACTGGGTTAGACAAATGGTCCATCTAGCCCAGTAGCCTGTCTTCCAACAGCGGTCAATGCCAGGTGCTTCAGAGGGAATGAACACAACAGGTAATTATCAAGTGATCCATCCCCTGTAACCCATTCCCAGAGTTGCTGCTGTAACTTCTGATGCTGAGAGATATCAGTACCTGAATATTTCAAACATGGCTCTTTTCACTCATCTTGAGATAACATTTGTGGCTATAGGTTTCAGAGTAGCAGCCGTGTTAGTCTGTATTCGCAAAAAGAAAAGGAGTACTTGTGGCACCTTAGAGACTAACAAATTTATTAGAGCATAAGCTTTCGTGAGCTACAGCTCACTTCATCGGATGCATTTGGTGGAAAAAACAGAGGAGAGATTTATATACACACACACAGAGAACATGAAACAATGGGTTTATCATACACACTGTAAGGAGAGTGATCACTTAAGATAAGCCATCACCAACAGCAGGGGGGGGAAGGAGGAAAACCTTTCATGGTGACAAGCAGGTAGGCTAATTCCAGCAGTTAACAAGAATATCAGAGGAACAGTGGGGGGTGGGGTGGGAGGGAGAAATACCATGGGGAAATAGTTTTACTTTGTGTAATGACTCATCCATTCCCAGTCTCTATTCAAGCCTAAGTTAATTGTATCCAGTTTGCAAATTAATTCCAATTCAGCAGTCTCTCGTTGGAGTCTGTTTTTGAAGCTTTTTTGTTGAAGTATAGCCACTCTTAGGTCTGTGATCGAGTGACCAGAGAGATTGAAGTGTTCTCCAACTGGTTTTTGAATGTTATAATTCTTGACGTCTGATTTGTGTCCATTCATTCTTTTACGTAGAGACTGTCCAGTTTGGCCAATGTACATGGCAGAGGGGCATTGCTGGCACATGATGGCATATATCACATTGGTAGATGCGCAGGTGAACGAGCCTCTGATAGTGTGGCTGATGTGATTAGGCCCTATGATGGTATCCCCTGAATAGATATGTGGACAGAGTTGACAACGGGCTTTGTTGCAAGGATAGGTTCCTGGGTTAGTGGTTCTGTTGTGTGGTGTGTGGTTGCTGGTGAGTATTTGCTTCAGATTGGGGGGCTGTCTGTAAGCAAGGACTGGTCTGTCTCCCAAGATCTGAGAGAGCGATGGCTCGTCCTTCAGGATAGGTTGTAGATCCTTGATGATGCGTTGGAGGGGTTTTAGTTGGGGGCTGAAGGTGATGGCTAATGGCGTTCTGTTGTTTTCTTTGTTGGGCCTGTCCTGTAGTAGGTGACTTCTGGGTACTCTTCTGGCTCTGTCAATCTGTTTCTTCACTTCAGCAGGTGGGTACTGTAGTTGTAGGAATGCATGATAGAGATCTTGTAGGTGTTTGTCTCTGTCTGAGGGGTTGGAGCAAATGCGGTTATATCGTAGCGCTTGGCTGTAGACAATGGATCGAGTGGTATGATCTGGATGAAAGCTAGAGGCATGTAGGTAGGAATAGCGGTCAGTAGGTTTCCGATATAGGGTGGTGTTTATGTGACCATCGCTTATTAGCACCGTAGTGTCCAGGACACACCCCTGGAGCCAGGACCTGGGGTATTCTATCTGCTACCCAAGATCCATAAACCTGGAAATCCTGGACGCCCCATCATCTCAGGCATTGGCACCCTGACAGCAGGATTGTCTGGCTATGTAGACTCCCTCCTCAGGCCCTTCGTTACCAGCACTCCCAGCTATCTTCGAGACACCACCGATTTCCTGAGGAAACTACAGTCCATTGGTGATCTTCCTAAAAACACCATCCTAGCCACTATGGATGTAGAAGCCCTCTACACCAACATTCCACACAAAGATGGACTACAAGCCGTCAGGAACAGTATCCCCGATACTGTCACGGCTAACCTGGTGGCAGAACTTTGTGACTTTGTCCTGACCCATAACTATTTCACATTTGGTGACAATGTATACCTTCAAATCAGCGGCACTGCGATGGGTACCCGCATGGCCCCACAGTATGCCAACATTTTTATGGCTGACTTAGAACAACGCTTCCTCAGCTCTCGTCCCCTAATGCCCCTACTCTACTTGCGCTACATTGATGACATCTTCATCATCTGGACCCATGGAAAAGAAGCTCTTGAGGAATTCCACCATGATTTCAACAATTTCCATCCCACCATCAACCTCAGCCTGGACCAGTCCACACAAGAGATCCACTTCCTGGACACTACGGTGCTAATAAGCGATGGTCACATAAACACCACCCTATATCGGAAACCTACTGACCGCTATTCCTACCTACATGCCTCTAGCTTTCATCCAGATCATACCACTCGATCCATTGTCTACAGCCAAGCGCTACGATATAACCGCATTTGCTCCAACCCCTCAGACAGAGACAAACACCTACAAGATCTCTATCATGCATTCCTACAACTACAGTACCCACCTGCTGAAGTGAAGAAACAGATTGACAGAGCCAGAAGAGTACCCAGAAGTCACCTACTACAGGACAGGCCCAACAAAGAAAACAACAGAACGCCATTAGCCATCACCTTCAGCCCCCAACTAAAACCCCTCCAACGCATCATCAAGGATCTACAACCTATCCTGAAGGACGAGCCATCGCTCTCTCAGATCTTGGGAGACAGACCAGTCCTTGCTTACAGACAGCCCCCCAATCTGAAGCAAATACTCACCAGCAACCACACACCACACAACAGAACCACTAACCCAGGAACCTATCCTTGCAACAAAGCCCGTTGTCAACTCTGTCCACATATCTATTCAGGGGATACCATCATAGGGCCTAATCACATCAGCCACACTATCAGAGGCTCGTTCACCTGCGCATCTACCAATGTGATATATGCCATCATGTGCCAGCAATGCCCCTCTGCCATGTACATTGGCCAAACTGGACAGTCTCTACGTAAAAGAATGAATGGACACAAATCAGACGTCAAGAATTATAACATTCAAAAACCAGTTGGAGAACACTTCAATCTCTCTGGTCACTCGATCACAGACCTAAGAGTGGCTATACTTCAACAAAAAAGCTTCAAAAACAGACTCCAACGAGAGACTGCTGAATTGGAATTAATTTGCAAACTGGATACAATTAACTTAGGCTTGAATAGAGACTGGGAATGGATGAGTCATTACACAAAGTAAAACTATTTCCCCATGGTATTTCTCCCTCCCACCCCACCCCCCACTGTTCCTCTGATATTCTTGTTAACTGCTGGAATTAGCCTACCTGCTTGTCACCATGAAAGGTTTTCCTCCTTCCCCCCCCTGCTGTTGGTGATGGCTTATCTTAAGTGATCACTCTCCTTACAGTGTGTATGATAAACCCATTGTTTCATGTTCTCTGTGTGTGTGTATATAAATCTCTCCTCTGTTTTTTCCACCAAATGCATCCGATGAAGTGAGCTGTAGCTCACGAAAGCTTATGCTCTAATAAATTTGTTAGTCTCTAAGGTGCCACAAGTACTCCTTTTCTATTTGTGGCTATGCCTTTGTCACAGTTTCTAACGATTAGATTTGTTCATTTTATGTTTCTGCCTAAAACATCTGTGCCTGTTTTAGTCTAATTCACTCCCTGTTCTGTTATTCCAGTTTTACATTGGTGCATATCCACTGATATCAACCAGCTGAAGTAACACTGGGATATAGGGGAAGCAATACAGTGATGAATCAGATCCTTTGCTGTAAAGCAGTGTCATTCCTGGCTGTGTGTGGGAGTTACATAACTGGATCAGCAATAGTTATGGGAAATTAATCTCTAAAACATAAAACAGATGGGACTTTGCTCAGACTTTCCTGCTAACCAGACTATAAATCTTTTACCTTAATTTGGCATCCGCTTGATTTGAAAAGAATGATTGGTGGTTATTAAGGGTTAAACAAGAAGAAAAGAGATTAAAGAAGACCGTTTTGCCTACTTAATATTAAAAACATGGCCAGTGATTTCCAGCACTGAAAGGCAGTGATTCTTGTACTGATACTGCTAAAGCTAAAGTTTATTAATTTACAGATATAGCTACCATATTGCTTTAGGGTGAGAAATGCATGTGTTCCTGCAATTTGATTTTCTGGTAAGCTGACCTTGCTGCAATAAAATAAATACCAGCTCTTTGTAACTGTTTACAGGATTGGGGCTATAATGTGTGTCAGTGCTGCAGGGTTTTGTAAATGATATACTAATCTGCTCCACTTCCCAGTTCATTCAGACTCAGTCCTCTGCCGTTGCCCACCTCCAATTCATCTGTTTACATTAAGATCTGCAATAAAGTTTGAGATGGGCAACAGCCTGATCTCACGGTTAGACTCTGGAACACAATTCTAGTCAAAGCCTTAGCCCTGGTCTACACTAGGCATTGAGATCGAATTTAGCAGCGTTAAATCGATGTAACCCTGCACCCATCCACATGACGACGCCCTTTTTTTCGACTTAAAGGGCTCTTAAAATCGATTTCCTTACTCCACCCCCGACAAGGGGATTAGTGCTGAAATCGGTTTTGCTGGGTCGAATTTGGGGTACTGTGGACGCAATTAGATGGTATTGGCCTCCGGGAGCTATCCCAGAGTGCTCCATTGTGACCGCTCTGGACAGCACTCTCAACTCAGATGCACTGACCAGGTAGTCAGGAAAAGGCCCGCGAACTTTTGAATTTCAATTTCCTGTTTGGCCAGTGTGGCAAGCTGCAGGTGACCATGCAGAGCTCATCAGCAGAGGTGGCCATGATGGAGTCCCAGAATTGCAAAAGAGCTCCAGCATGGACCGAACAGGAGGTACGGGATCTGATCGCTGTATGGGGAGAGGAATATGTGCTATCAGAACTACGTTCCAGTTTTCGAAATGCCAAAAATTTTATGAAAATCTCCCAGGGCATGAAGGACAGAGGCCATAACAGGGACCCGAAGCAGTGCCACGTGAAACTTAAGGAGCTGAGGCAAGCCTACCAGAAAACCAGCGAGGCGAACAGCCGCTCCAGGTCAGAGCCCCAAACATGCCGCTTCTATGATGAGCTGCATGCCATTTTAGGGGGTTCAGCCACCACTACCCCAGCTGTGTTGTTTGACTCCTTCAATGGAGATGAAGGCAACACGGAAGCAGGTTTTGGGGACGAGGAAGACTATGATGAGGAGGCTGTAGATAGCTCACAGCAAACAAGCGGAGAAACCAGTCTTCCCGACAGCCAGGAACTGTTTCTCACCCTGGACCTGGAGCCAGTACCCCCCAAACCCATCCAAGGCTGCCTCCCGGACCCACCAGGCAGAGAAGGGACCTCTGGTGAGTGTACCTTTTAAAATACTATAGAAGGTTTAAAAGCCAGCATGTTTAATGATTTATTTGCCCTGGCATTCATGGCTCTCCTGGCTATACTCCCAAAGCCTTTGCAAAAGGTTTCTGGGGAGGGCAGCCTTATTCCATCCACCATGGTAGGACACTTTACCACTCCAGGCCAGTAGCACGTACTCAGGAATCATTGTAGAACAAAGCATTGCAGTGTTTGTTTGCTGGCATTCAAACAACATCCATTCTTTATGTCTCTGTGTTATCCTCAGGAGAGTGATATCATTCATGGTCACCTGGTTGAAATAGGATGCTTTTCTTAAGGGGACATTCAGAGGTCCCCGTTTCTGCTGGGTTATTTGCCTATGGCTGAACAGAAATGTTCCCCGCTGTTAGCCACGCGGTGGGAGGGGGTGAGGCAAAATGCAACCTTATAACAAAAGCACATGTGCTATGTATGTAATGTTAACAGCAAGGTTTACCATGAAAGAATGTACCCATTGTTCTATAAAATGTGTCTTTTCAAATACCACTGTCCCTTTTTTTTTCTCCACCAGCTGCATGTGTTTCAAGGATCACAGGATCTTCTCCTTCTCAGAGGCTAGCGAAGATTAGAAGGCGAAAAAAACAAACTCACAATGAAATGTTCTCTGAGCTCATGCTGTCCTCCCACACGGACAGAACACAGATGAATGCATGGAGGCAGACAATGTCAGAGTGCAGGAAAGCACAAAATGACTGGGAGGAGAGGTGGCGGGCTGAAGAGAGGGCTGAAGCTGAAAGGTGGCGGCAGCATGATGAGAGGAGGCAGGATTCAATGCTGAAGCTGCTGGAGGATCAAACCAATATGCTCCAGCGTATGGTTGAGCTGCAGGAAAGGCAGCAGGAGCACAGACCGCCGCTACAGCCCCTGTGTAACCAACCGTCCTCCTCCCCAAGTTCCATAGCCTCCTCACCCAGATGCCCAAGAACGCGTTGGGGGGGCCTCCGGCCACCCAGACATTCCACCCCAGAGGATTGCCCAAGTAACAGAAGGCTGGCATTCAATAAGTTTTAAACTTTTAAAGTGCTGTATGGCCTTGTCCTTCCCTCCTCCACCACCCCTCCTGGGCTACCTTGGTAATTATCCCCCTATTTGTGTGATGAATTAATAAAGAATGCATGAACGTGAAGCAACAATGACTTTATTGCCTCTGCAAGCGGTGATCGAAGGGAGATGAGGGTGGTTAGCTTACAGGGAAGTAGAGTGAACCAAGGGGTGGGGGGGTTCATCAAGGAAAAACAAACAGAACTTTCACACCGTAGCCTGGCCAGTCATGAAACTGGTTTTCAAAGCTTCTCTGATGCGCACCGCACCCTCCTGTGCTCTTCTAACCGCCCTGGTGTCTGGCTGTGCGTAACCAGCAGCCAGGTGATTTGCCTCAACCTCCCATCCCACCATAAACATCTCCCCCTTACTCTCACAGATATTGTGGAGCGCACAGCAAGCTGTAATAACAGTGGGAATATTGGTTTCGCTGAGGTCTAACCGAGTCAGTAAATTGCGCCAGCGTGCTTTTAAACTTCCAAATGCACATTCTACCACCATTCTGCACTTGCTCAGCCTGTAGTTGAACAGCTCCTGACTACTCTCCAGGCTGCCTATGTATGGCTTCATGAGCCATGGCATTAAGGGGTAGGCTGGGTCCCCAAGGATAACTATAGGCATTTCAATATCCCCAACGGTTATCTTCTCGTCTGGAAAGAAAGTCCCTTCCTGCAGCTTTTGAAACAGACCAGAGTTCCTGAAGATGCGAGCGTCATGTACCTTTTCCGGCCATCCCACATTGATGTTGGTGAAACGTCCCTTGTGATCCACCAGTGCTCGCAGCACTACTGAAAAGTACCCCTTGCGGTTTATGTACTCACTGGCTTGGTGCTCCGGTGCCAAGATAGGGATATGCGTTCCGTCTATGGCCCACCACAGTTAGGGAAGCCCATTGCAGCAAAGCCATCTACTATGACCTGCACATTTCCCAGGGTCACTACCCTTGATATCAGCAGATCTTTGATTGCGTTGGCTACTTGCATCACAGCAGCCCCCATAGTAGATTTGCCCACTCCAAACTGATTCCCGATTGACCGGTAGCTGTCTGGCGTTGCAAGCTTCCATGGGGCTATTGCCACTCACTTCTCAACTGCGAGGGCTGCTCTCATCTTGGTATTCTTGCGCTTCAGGGCAGGGGAAAGCAAGTCACAGAGTTCCATGAAAGTGCCCTTACGCATGCGAAAGTTTCGCAGCCACTGGGAATCATCCCAGACCTGCAACACTATGCGGTCCCACCAGTCTGTGCTTGTTTCCCGAGCCCAGAATCGGCATTCCACCGCATGAACCTGCCCCATTAGCACCATGATGCCCACATTGGCAGGGCCCGTGCTTTGAGAGAAGTCTGTGTCCGTGTACTCATCACTCTCGTCACCACGCTGATGTCGCCTACTCACCCGGTTTCGCTTTGTCAGGTTCTGGTGCTGCATATACTGCTGGATAATGCGTGTGGTGTTTAATGTGCTCCTAATTGCCAAAGTGATCTGAGCGGGCTCCATGCTTGCCGTAGTATGGCATCTGCACAGAAAAAAGGCGTGGAAAGATTGTCTGCTGTTGCCCTGACCGAGGGAAGGGTGACTGACAACATGGCTTACAGGGTTGGCTTACAGGGAATTAAAATCAACAAAGGGAGTGGCTTTGCGAGAAACTGAATGGCCGCCTCAAGGATAGAACTATAAACCTCAAGGATAGAACTCAAAACTGGGTTTAGCAGGCCGTCGATTTCACAGAGGGTGGGAGGAGAAAATGAATACAAAACAAATCTTGTCTATTTCTGGTTTTGAGCCACTTCATCTACCTTTATACATCATGCTGGCAGCAGACTGTGCAGTACAACCGCTAGCCATCTTCACCTCCTGGGTGCTCGGCAGAAGACGGTGCAGTATGACTACTGGCCATCATCTTCTGCTGGCTGCAAATTAAAAGACACTGCACTACCGGTAGGACTCAATCGCCATGAGACAAAACAAGGGAAATGACCTGGCTGAGTCACTCCCATGTTTGCCCAGGTGCCCGGTTAAAAGAGCACCCAGGACTATGTCGATGACAGCTACCAGTCATACTGCACTGTCTGCTGCCAAAAGGCAATAAACTGCTGCTGTATAGCAATGCAGTACTACGTCTGCCAGCACCCAGGAGACATACAGTGACGGTTAGCTGAGCGGGCTCCATGCTTGCTGTGATATGGTGTCTGCACAGGTAACAAGAAAAAAGGCGCAAAACGATTGTCTGCCCTTGCTTTTACGGAGGGAGGGAGGGAGGGAGGGAAGGGGGCCTGACGATATGTACCCAGAACCACCTGCGACAATGTTTTAGCCCCATCAGGCACTGGGATTTCTACTCAGAATTCAAATGGGCAGTAGAGACTGTGGGAATTGTGGGATAGCTACCCACAGAGCAAAGCTCCAGAAGTCAACGGTTGCCTCGGTACTGTGGACACAGTCCGCCGACTACATGCACTTAGAACATATGTGTGGGGACACACACACTTGACTGTATAAAAATGCTTTCTACAAAACCGACTTCTATAAATTCAACCTAATTTCGTAGTGTAGACATACCCTTAGTGTCCAGCAAAGTGCTCGATGTTTTATCTAATTTCTGATCTACTACAACCATCATTGACATCGGTGCATCTGGTGTTGCACATCAGCTAATTCAGCTAACCTCCTAGCTTGGTTAAATAGTACAATAGTACAGGTGCACAAAAATGTTGATAGCTGGAAGTTGTTACTGTATAAGCAAAATAAGCTATTCAAGAAAAAGGGCCAAGTTCAATCCTGATGTAAGTCAGCACTAGTCTGTTGCTTACATGGAGGCTGAATTTATATTATATTAGAATATATATATTAGAATATATTAACAAGCTTGGCCTTTTTCCAAAGTTACAGCAGCCATTTCCCTTCACATATATTCTTACCAGCCTGATATCACGGTCATCTCAGAAGGATATCACATTAAAATCTAACCTGGATGCATGCTTGTGCAATGTATTGACTAAGTGGATATATTTAGTACTGCCCTCTTTATGACAGAATGCAGAGCTCCTCAAGTATTTTCTCCTGATTGTTGGCCATGTTTTTCAAATTTAAGGTCCTGAGTTTGAGTCTCATTGCAACGTATGTGTAGTTTATTTAAGGTAGTGTCTATTGTTTGTATAAAGCTGTGGATTTGTTGCCCTTACCCTTGGTTAAACTTTATCACTCTTGCAAATAGATTTTTTAAAAATGGATGCTGTTGATCTCCTACAGTCACTTTTCAGATGCGTCCACCATCATTCAGTTGCCTTTGTGGGAATTTCTCCAATGTATTCCCAGGATGTCCCCTCTCAGACTGAGCACAGCTTCTTTTCAATTGTACACCTTACCCTATGGCAATTAAGTGGAATAGAACTCTTTTTGCCACAAACATTGAATTCCAAATTGATTAAATTTAGGCTACTTTTTAGCACTTACAATCTCACATTTAAAATGCAATTTACACCACCATGTAGATCACATATGAATTTAGTCCTTCTGACTGCTACACCTAAAACACTGCAGGATAAGGGTTTGTCTTAACCTTGAATTACAAATGGTTTTGACTCTCTTACCAGTGTAACATCATGAAACTTTATGCATCTACTCATCCCTCACATTCTGAGTCTGAGTCTTTGCTTTTTACCCCACCAGTATAACTTTCAGGAACAGGGCCATTTGGTGTTGAATTAATGGCATTTGCCTCAGAACTAGTGGGATTCCCTTCTATTTAATATTTGTACCACTGCTTTTCTTAGTGTTTTTAGAATGCAACTTAAAAGATATTTTTGTCTATTGTTTTTTATTTCATGTTGTTTGTCCTGTTTGATGTTGACCCAGTGCAAGCATCCTGACATACACAAAGAGTGCTTAATCAATTCATAATAATTGCAACAACTTGCTGAGTTTCCACTTTGTGAGACACTGTCTGGGACAGGTATATAAAAGGAGCTTTTTATTGTTGTTTGCTTGTTTTTCCCTGAGAGTGGCCCATTACTATAGATTGCTTTGAAATCAAACCAAGTGAGCTGCAAGAAGTACTAAGTTACAAATCTACCTCTTAATTAGGGGGAGAAGGAGAGTACATAAACACTTAGGTCCAGCTCCTCAAAAGGTCTTTAATCTCATAAGTCCCATTAAAATGGGAGCTAGATGGCTAATTCTCTTTAAGGAGCTAAACCTTAGTTTGGAAGATTTGGTCAGGAATTTAAAACACATTTGTTAAGTAGCACACAAATGAATTTCTTTTTTGGCAACCTCTCAATGAACTTTCAGACATTGCTAATGAATGTGATAGTCATTTCACTGGGTTGAATATTTTAATGAGTCCATCCTTACAAATACTTAGACCACTTGTCTTTTGTTCATGATGGCCCAAATGATTTTACTCCCCCTCCTCCCCCTGTCTCTTGGGAAATGACTTGTGTGATGCTCCTGCATATTAATCTTATTAAACGTGCAGGAGCTCTCAATCTAAAACCTAAACTCCTTGGTTTAGCTGCCAGATCTATTGCCAAAGTTATTTCCACTTTATTTAACCTCTCTCGAGACTGATGAACTGAACTGGACACACCTTTGTATCAAACTGGAAGGAAATCAAACTTGATACAATACAGGTCTAGGTCACTTCTTCCTGTGATTCCTAAATCCCAGAAGAAAATTATATGCTGCCAGATAAGAAGTTATCTAACCTATTGAGTTGTTTTATTACCTAAGGCAGTCTAGTTTTCAAACAGTTCATTCCAGCCTTTCTACAAAAGGCTACATCTGTTAATTGTAGCCATAGCCTCAATGTGTAGTCAATCAGAAGTCTCTCCTGTTTGGAAGAGTATTTCAGGTAGTAACTGGAGAGAGAAAACATTTTTAAAAACATCTGAGAATGTGATTGTAAAACCATAAAAATTGGCAGGTGGACTCAGGAAACAGTATAGTAGCTGAAACTACGATTAACTTGTGTTTTGAAATTGACTAGATTTCAAGTTTGCTGTGTCCCTTTAACATTCTTTCTTCTGCTACATATTAACTAAGTTTACATAATAGGAGGTAGGGTGTCCCGCTTCTTCTTCCTCCTGTTATTAACTATGGAGATGTAATACTTTGTACAGAAACTGTCCTTCACAATCTGAATTTTAGGTAAATACAAGAAGATGAATCTTCTTGTGATTATAAAATACCGCATTGTAATGTATAATTGGCAGAGCTATTCCACATGTAGGCATTCCCATCGGCTTGCATTGCTGTATATGTTTACACTTGGTAATGCGCCAAGTTACTTTTTTTCATATTTCCAGCAGCTTGATCCACCTTTTATCCTTTGTTCTTCTCCTTGGTTTTTAAAACTCCAAAGGCTAGAAGCAAAGCAGGTAAGCAAGCATTTGATGTCTTAGCACCTAATAGTCAAAACCATTATCTGGCCCTCTTAGATCATTAAAAGTGATTATTATCTGATATTGTCCTTGTTTGTGTACTAAGTGCCTTTGCCTTTGCTTCAGTGTGTGCTTTTTAAAAGACTAGATTAGCATTTAAAAAGATAGGTTTCAGAGTAGCAGCCGTGTTAGTCTGTATTCTCAAAAAGAAAAGGAGTACTTGTGGCACCTTAGAGACTAACAAATTTATTAGAGCATAAGCTTTCGTGAGCTACAGCTCACTTCATCGGATGCATTTGGTGGAAAAAACAGAGTAGAGATTTATATACACACACACAGAGAACATGAAACAATGGGTTTATCATACACACTGTAAGGAGAGTGATCACTTAAGATAAGCCATCACCAACAGCAGGGGGGGGAAGGAGGAAAACCTTTCATGGTGACAAGCAGGTAGGCTAATTCCAGCAGTTAACAAGAATATCAGAGGAACAGTGGGGGGTGGGGTGGGAGGGAGAAATACCATGGGGAAATAGTTTTACTTTGTGTAATGACTCATCCATTCCCAGTCTCTATTCAAGCCTAAGTTAATTGTATCCAGTTTGCAAATTAATTCCAATTCAGCAGTCTCTCGTTGGAGTCTGTTTTTGAAGCTTTTTTGTTGAAGTATAGCCACTCTTAGGTCTGTGATCGAGTGACCAGAGAGATTGAAGTGTTCTCCAACTGGTTTTTGAATGTTATAATTCTTGACGTCTGATTTGTGTCCATTCATTCTTTTACGTAGAGGACTGTCCAGTTTGGCCAATGTACATGGCAGAGGGGCATTGCTGGCACATGATGGCATATATCACATTGGTAGATGCGCAGGTGAAGGAGCCTCTGATAGTGTGGCTGATGTGATTAGGCCCTATGATGGTATCCCCTGAATAGATATGTGGACAGAGTTGGCAACGGGCTTTGTTGCAAGGATAGGTTCCTGGGTTAGTGGTTCTGTTGTGTGGTGTGTGGTTGCTGGTGAGTATTTGCTTCAGATTGGGGGGCTGTCTGTAAGCAAGGACTGGTCTATCTCCCAAGATCTGAGAGAGCGATGGCTCGTCCTTCAGGATAGGTTGTAGATCCTTGATGATGCGTTGGAGGGGTTTTAGTTGGGGGCTGAAGGTGATGGCTAGTGGCGTTCTGTTGTTTTCTTTGTTGGGCCTGTCCTGTAGTAGGTGACTTCTGGGTACTCTTCTGGCTCTGTCAATCTGTTTCTTCACTTCAGCAGGTGGGTACTGTAGTTGTAGGAATGCATGATAGAGATCTTGTAGGTGTTTGTCTCTGTCTGAGGGGTTGGAGCAAATGCGGTTATATCGTAGCGCTTGGCTGTAGACAATGGATCGAGTGGTATGATCTGGATGAAAGCTAGAGGCATGTAGGTAGGAATAGCGGTCAGTAGGTTTCCGATATAGGGTGGTGTTTATGTGACCATCGCTTATTAGCACCGTAGTGTCCAGGAAGTGGATCTCTTGTGTGGACTGGTCCAGGCTGAGGTTGATGGTGGGATGGAAATTGTTGAAATCATGGTGGAATTCCTCAAGAGCTTCTTTTCCATGGGTCCAGATGATGAAGATGTCATCAATGTAGCGCAAGTAGAGTAGGGGCATTAGGGAACGAGAGCTGAGGAAGCGTTGTTCTAAGTCAGCCATAAAAATGTTGGCATACTGTGGGGCCATGCGGGTACCCATCGCAGTGCCGCTGATTTGAAGGTATACATTGTCACCAAATGTGAAATAGTTATGGGTCAGGACAAAGTCACAAAGTTCTGCCACCAGGTTAGCCGTGACAGTATCGGGGATACTGTTCCTGACGGCTTGTAGTCCATCTTTGTGTGGAATATTGGTGTAGAGGGCTTCTACATCCATAGTGGCTAGGATGGTGTTTTTAGGAAGATCACCAATGGACTGTAGTTTCCTCAGGAAATCGGTGGTGTCTCGAAGATAGCTGGGAGTGCTGGTAACGAAGGGCCTGAGGAGGGAGTCTACATAGCCAGACAATCCTGCTGTCAGGGTGCCAATGCCTGAGATGATGGGGCGTCCAGGATTTCCAGGTTTATGGATCTTGGGTAGCAGATAGAATACCCCAGGTCCTGGCTCCAGGGGTGTGTCTGTGCGGATTTGTTCTTGTGCTTTTTCAGGGAGTTTTTTGAGCAAATGCTGTAGTTTCTTTTGGTAACTCTCACTGGGATCAGAGGGTAATGGCTTGTAGAAAGTGGTGTTGGAGAGCTGCCTAGTAGCCTCTTGTTCATACTCTGACCTATTCATGATGACGACAGCACCTCCTTTGTCAGCCTTTTTGATTATGATGTCAGAGTTGTTTCTGAGGCTGTGGATGGCACTGTGTTCTGCATGGCTGAGGTTATGGGGTAAGCGATGCTGCTTTTCCACAATTTCAGCTCGTGCACGTCGGCGGAAGCAGTCTATGTAGAAATCCAGGCTGCTGTTTCGACCTTCAGGAGGAGTCCACCTAGAATCCTTCTTTTTGTAGTGTTGGCAGGAAGGTCTCTGTGGGTTAATATGTTGGTCAGAGGTGTGTTGGAAATATTCCTTGAGTCTGAGACGTCGAAAATAGGATTCTAGGTCACCACAGAACTGTATCATGTTCGTGGGGGTGGAGGGGCAAAAGGAGAGGCCCCGAGATAGGACAGATTCTTCCGCTGGACAATTTCCATCCCACCATCAACCTCAGCCTGGACCAGTCCACACAAGAGATCCACTTCCTGGACACTACGGTGCTAATAAGCGATGGTCACATAAACACCACCCTATATCGGAAACCTACTGACCGCTATTCCTACCTACATGCCTCTAGCTTTCATCCAGATCATACCACTCGATCCATTGTCTACAGCCAAGCGCTACGATATAACCGCATTTGCTCCAACCCCTCAGACAGAGACAAACACCTACAAGATCTCTATCATGCATTCCTACAACTACAGTACCCACCTGCTGAAGTGAAGAAACAGATTGACAGAGCCAGAAGAGTACCCAGAAGTCACCTACTACAGGACAGGCCCAACAAAGAAAACAACAGAACGCCACTAGCCATCACCTTCAGCCCCCAACTAAAACCCCTCCAACGCATCATCAAGGATCTACAACCTATCCTGAAGGACGAGCCATCGCTCTCTCAGATCTTGGGAGATAGACCAGTCCTTGCTTACAGACAGCCCCCCAATCTGAAGCAAATACTCACCAGCAACCACACACCACACAACAGAACCACTAACCCAGGAACCTATCCTTGCAACAAAGCCCGTTGCCAACTCTGTCCACATATCTATTCAGGGGATACCATCATAGGGCCTAATCACATCAGCCACACTATCAGAGGCTCCTTCACCTGCGCATCTACCAATGTGATATATGCCATCATGTGCCAGCAATGCCCCTCTGCCATGTACATTGGCCAAACTGGACAGTCTCTACGTAAAAGAATGAATGGACACAAATCAGACGTCAAGAATTATAACATTCAAAAACCAGTTGGAGAACACTTCAATCTCTCTGGTCACTCGATCACAGACCTAAGAGTGGCTATACTTCAACAAAAAAGCTTCAAAAACAGACTCCAACGAGAGACTGCTGAATTGGAATTAATTTGCAAACTGGATACAATTAACTTAGGCTTGAATAGAGACTGGGAATGGATGAGTCATTACACAAAGTAAAACTATTTCCCCATGGTATTTCTCCCTCCCACCCCACCCCCCACTGTTCCTCTGATATTCTTGTTAACTGCTGGAATTAGCCTACCTGCTTGTCACCATGAAAGGTTTTCCTCCTTCCCCCCCCTGCTGTTGGTGATGGCTTATCTTAAGTGATCACTCTCCTTACAGTGTGTATGATAAACCCATTGTTTCATGTTCTCTGTGTGTGTGTATATAAATCTCTACTCTGTTTTTTCCACCAAATGCATCCGATGAAGTGAGCTGTAGCTCACGAAAGCTTATGCTCTAATAAATTTGTTAGTCTCTAAGGTGCCACAAGTACTCCTTTTCATTTAAAAAGAGTCTCACTGTGGGAATTCCAAACTGTGTCAGCAACATCTAGAGACAAAAGTGTCCATGCAGTACAATTTCCGATTTTTCAGGTAATCGGGCAGCTGGAACTGGGAATTTTGAACTGGACCTGAAAGATGAGCTGTGCATGGTACTGTTACAGCAGAAATTACCAGGTGATGCTGTTAAACTTCTTGTTAAAGTTCTTTCATTCAGCAAATGAGCAAGTTTTGACTCTTGGGAAGATTTGCTATGTTGTTGCTACTTTATGTAGAGACAACTGTGCAAGCTACAGGAGAATTTGCTCTTGGCCTTGGTCTCCGATTGCAATCAAGTCAGAAATGCTCCCTGGGATCTGAGCACAGGGGTTGAGCTGAGATTCCTGGAAGAAAGGGTTGCCCTGCATGTGCTGCTTGACCATCTCATTTCAGGCCTCATATGCATATAAATAAAGCAAGTTACATTTAGAATATACCCAGTTTCCACAATGATTTCTCCTCCACTGGGAAGCTGACCTGCAAGACCCTGGACGTGTGCTACCATTTGGCAGAGGAGCAACAGTGGTCTCAAAATTGGCTGCTGGTGCCAGAAGCAGGGGCAAGTGTACATTCTGTTATTGCTTTATTGTATAGTCCTGTCACTGTTTGACACTGCTAACCTGAACAAATCTGTAGCAGGCTGCTGCTCAGAGCACGCCTCACCAATGAAGTTCCTAAAAAAATAAAATAAAACAAACACACACACTAATAAAGTCTCTCCCCTCATGAGGGTGTGTTTGCATGGAGTGGGAGAGGGAGGGAGTTCTCTCTCCCAGTCACTTCTCCAGATATCGGATAGGAAAGTCCCAGGCTGCGTCTACACTACAGCTTACATTGCCATAACTGATTTTGTTCAGGGGTGTGAATAAACCACCCTTCCCGACTAACATAAGTTACACTGACATAAGCACCAGTGTGAACAGTACTACATTGGCAGGAGAGCTTCTCCCACTGACATGGATACTGCCATTCACAGGGGCTGGAGTAGTTAAGCTGACAGGAGAGCTGTAAACTCCCTAGTGTATCTGTGCCCCCAGAGAGCAAACTGAAAAAGTCTTTGACCCAAGTTCAAAATAAACAGACGACTGAAGGCCTGGGTTTTCTTCCTCTCTAGTGTCCCTGTTGGGAACTTAGACACTTTCCTGAAATCTAGGTAACTGAAAACCATTATATTAAAGTCCAAAATACAGAAAACAGCCCCTCCGCAGGGGTCAAACCACTGAACTGATTTTCCTTATCTTTGGGACTGGCACCCAACAACTCTCACTCCCTCCAATCTCTCCTCTTCTGAGGAGAGACTGTTTATATCTTGCCTCTTCTTCCCAGAATGCCACAACTGGGAAGGCCTGGGACTCTCCTTCCCAGGAATCCTTCTGGCTGACAGAGACAAGGACATTTGCTCTGCCTCCCCTGCATTGCTTTGGTTCCAGGCTCAAGACAGCGTTAGTAACATGGGTTCTATTCAAATTTCAAACAGCTGCTGAATAACTGATTCCTATCTGTCAGCAGCTATGTGCAGGTAATAAGCCCCTGGAATTGGGATAGTATAGCCCCCAAAACTGCCCTTCTTCATCGGAAAGGGCCAGTACATCTCATTACAAAAACATTCCCACACTTCTTCCTAATCCGTTCTGTATTTTAGAACAACCATTTATTTGCTTTTCTGTAATGTTAAGTATTTATTATTTGTATTATAGTAGCACAGAGCCACCACTCAAGATCAGGGCTCCATTGTTTTAAGTGCATACATACACTTAGTAAGAGTCAGTTTTAGCCACAAAGAGATTATAATCTAAAAAAGGACATGATAGATAAATGGTAGGAGAAAGGAAACATTATCCCCATTTGATAGATGGAGAATTAAGGCACAGAGAGGTTAAACGACTTCTCCCAGGTTACACAGCAAGTCTTTGGCTGATCTGGGAACTGAAGCCAGATTGCTTGAGTCTCAGTTCAACGCCTTAACCAAAATGGCAGCCTCCTTTAGACATGCTTGACAAAAAGATTTTAATTGACAGGTACTACCATGATCTCACACATATGAATGTCATTTTTCATATGCCACATTTTATGTCTCAAAAGACCTTGTCAAAAGAAAGAAAAAGTTGTAACCCCTTTCTTAGAACACACTGGAACATTCACTTGTGTTTCCATGTCAGGATGATCAGAGCATTTATTTGTATTGAAAGAGTTTACAATACACATGAGATCATTTTGTGAACCTCATTATTAAGGTTTTGCTGTTTGCTCTTGCAGACTCTTGTTAGAATTAAATGGCCTAATTATGTCACTGATCAATTAAATGCTTATTAATGCCCATTCCAGGGTCCCTCAGCCAGGCCTGTCAACAGCAATTCTGGGCCCTAGGGCAGAACAGTCAATGGACCCCCTCAAAAGAATGGGCATGGCATCTCTTACAGTTGGGCCCAGGGGAACCTTCACTTCTTTCCAGTTTCCTACTGTCTGTGTTTCTGTGGATCATTTACTCTAATACACATTTACCAACTATAGGAGATCCTAACTTTCAGCTCTTCCCCACGGGTCTCCATCCAGCTGCCTTTCCCAGCCATCTGGGACTGGTGCAAGCTCCAGAGCTGCTTCAGAACATATTTGTTTTTCAGATACCACCCAGCCCCTTCCCCATTATATCACCAAAGGAGTTTCTTCTCATTGGCCTTTGGGAGAATGAGGCAGAATAAACGGTAGTTTCTCTAACTGTGTCATTACCTGAAGGCTCTGTGTCTGGAACCTGCAGTGCAATGTCTGAACACTGAAGAACTCCCTCTCCCCTTCCTCCCCCAGGCCAGGGGTAACCTGATGCCCTAGTAACCAGCTGAGATCTGCTTTTTTTTTTAAAAAAAAAAAGGTATTTCCAGACAACCTGTCAAAAAACTAGGAATGTATCCAAAGGTACTTGAGCATGCAAACATCATAACTCAGGTCCCAGTGGGGAACTATTACAGCTGTTATTATTTATGCATTTGTATTACAGCAGCACCTCTGGGTCCCAACTGAGATCAGGGCCCTTTTGTGCAGGATGCTGTACACACTCATGGAGTTCCCTGCCCTACAGAGACTACAATATAAACAGACGAGACAAACAAAGGAACAATTTCTATCACCATTTTACAGATAGGAAATTGAGGCCCAGAGAGATTAAGTGATTTACCCAAGGTGGCATTCTGTCCCGTCCCCCAGTACCAGCCCACAAGCAGCCAGAGAATTTCCTGCCATGGGTACTGTATTCTGCCATTACAGATAGCCCTACACTGCCCCTACTGCACACTCCAGCCGTGGGAGGCAGGTAGCCTAGGGCACAGAATTGAACACGGAGCTCCTACTGCAGTACCCCAGGACCATCTTTCATCTCTGTGCAAAAACTCTTTCCGGAAATAAGTATGGACTTCCAAGACATGACAATAAATACACTGAAAGGCAGTCAGGCTGTTTAACCCATTCCTAAAACCTACAGCTAAAAGAACTGCAACACTCTACATTTGTGGCACACAATTCTGCACACATAATCATTTGCATATGCAGCAATCTGAAAAGGAGGCCAAACTGAGGTTCCTTTAAAATTATGGCGCTTTATGTCTAAATTTAGGGAACACTTAATATGTTTCCTAAAGGCTAGAGCAGCACACTGGGTTCTATCTCTGTCTGTGCCACTGATTCCTTGAGTTTCCTTTGGCAAGTCATTTAATCTCCCTGAGCCAAATTCATTGTGTTCCAACTAATTCCCATCCCTCTGCCAATTTCCCACCCAGAACATGAAGGAAAATCTCAACTAAAAGTCTGGCTGAAAGAGAGTACTAACATATGGGAGAGGGAGGGTCCCAACATTAACCAGTGACCTAAATAATGATTACATTTATTTACTAGTTTCAGAGTAGCAGCCGTATTAGTCTCTATTCGCAAAAAGAAAAGGAGGACTTGTGGCACCTTAGAGACTAACAAATTTATTTGAGCATACATAAGCTTTCGTGAGCTACAGCTCACTTCATCGGATGCATTTACTGTGCACTCATGGGGCTGTATAAAAATTCTCACAATAATCCCCCAGGGCTTGTATGTCCCTCTTTGACATGTTACTTATGTATTAGTTGAAGCTCTTTTTGGAGCCATACATTCTTATTCATAGCATCTAGTGAGTCTGACCTCCTGCATAACACAGGCCACAGAACTACCCCAAAATAATTCCCACAGCAGATCTTTTAGATCTTGATTTAAAAATGGTCAGTGATGGAGCATGCACCAGGATTATCATCAGTGAACATAAATAAATCTTCTGGTGAGACACCATCATTGTTCCCTTTACAACAGTCCCAACAGCAACACATCCACACCCCAATCATCCCATCACCCCCAAATAATCTCCAAATACCAGAGATGATGAAGTCAGCCTAATGAAGTCAGCCACATGACCCCCAAAGAACAGCCACCAGCCCCAAATCAAAATAGCCTGAAACACCTCCCCCCGCCCCAGCGCTGCCACCGAAACACCCTCCCCCTTCACAGACCCACCATGCCTTTCTCCTCCGCGGCAGACCCCAGACAAAGTCCAGCGGTGCTCAGCAGGGAGCTACCCGTGCCTTTGCTGCAGACGTTGCTGGATCCCGTGTCAGCTCTCAAGTCTGCCCCCCAGCCGTCCTGTGCCCAGCTCTCCCCCCAGCCGTCCCTGCCTACCTCTGTGCCCCCCCCGTCCCTTTTCCCGTCCCAGCCCGGCTCCTCCACATGGACGTAGAAAGATGCCCTCCTGGACACAAAGTTGCAGCAATTGTCGCCGAAGCCAGGCTGGCTCCTCCTCCCCCGGAAGAGCTGGGGGGGCTGCTGCTGCTGCCCCGACTCACCCGCCAGCTGCCCAGGGCCCCTCCTGCCCCAGCGCTATCCGGCGGGGCGCGCAGAGCCTTGCGGGCCGGCCCGGTGGAGCTGCTCAGCAGCCCCCGGCAGGCGCTGGGCCTCGGGAGCGTGCGCCAAGGAGCCCTGAGGCCCGCCTGGGCGATTTAAAAGGGCCAGGGGCTCCCGGCCGCTGCTATCATGGCAGTGGCAGCAGCCAGGGACCCCAGAGCCCTTTAAAATCACTCGGGACCCTGGGCAATCGCCCCCTTTGCCCTCCCCCCCCGTTGGCGGGCCTGTCCTCCACTCACCTGCTGTGCCAAAAGACATGCGAGACAGATAGGGCACTCTACTCTACTTGTGCTACGTTGATGACATCTTCATCATCCGGACCCATGGAAAAGAAGCCCTTGAGGAATTCCACCATGATTTCAACAATTTCCATCCCACCATCAATCTCGGCCTGGACCAGTCCACACAAGACATCCACTTCCTGGACACTACGGTGCTAATAAGCGATGGTCACATAAACACCACCCTATATCGGAAACCTACTGACCGCTATTCCTACCTACATGCCTCTAGCTTTCATCCAGATCATACCACATGATCCACTGTCTACAGCTAAGCTCTACAATATAACCGCATTTGCTCCAACCCCTCAGACAGAGACAAACACCTACAAGATCTCTATCATGCATTTTTTCAACTACAATACCCACCTGCTGAAGTGAAGAAACAGATTGACAGAGCAAGAAGAGTACCCAGAAGTCACCTACTACAGGACAGGCCCAACAAAGAAAATAACAGAATGCCACTAGCCATCACTTTCAGCCCCCAACTAAAACCTCTCCAACGCATCATCAAGGATCTACAACCTATCCTGAAGGACGACCCATCACTCTCACAGATCTTGGGAGACAGGCCAGTCCTTGCTTACAGACAGCCCCCCAATCTGAAGCAAATACTCACCAGCAACCACACACCACACAGCAGAACCACTAACCCAGGAACCTATCCTTGCAACAAAGCCCGTTGCCAACTCTGTCCACATATCTATTCAGGGCCTAATCACATCAGCCACACTATCAGAGGCTCATTCACCTGCGCATCTACCAATGTGATATATGCCATCATGTGCCAGCAATGCCCCTCTGCCATATACATTGGTCAAACTGGACAGTCTACGTAAAAGAATAAATGGACACAATTCAGACATCAAGAATTATAACATTCAAAAACCAGTTGGAGAACACTTCAATCTCTCCGATCACTCGATTACAGACCTGAGGGTGGGTATCCTTCAACAAAAAAAACTTCAAAAACAGACTCCAATGAGAGACTGCTGAATTGGAATTAATTTGCAAACTGGATACAATTAACTTAGGCATGAATAGAGACTGGGAATGGATGAGTCATTACACAAAGTAAAACTATTTCCCCATGTTATTTCTCCCCCCCCCCACACACTGTTCCTCAGATATTCTTGTTAACTGCTGGAAATAGCCTACCTTGCTTGTCACCATGAAAGGTTTTCCTCCTTCCCCCCCCCCGCTGCTGGTGATGGCTCATCTTAAGTGATCACTCTCCTTACAGTGTGTATGATAAAACCCATTGTTTCATGTTCTCTGTGTGTGTATATAAATCTCCCCTCTGTATTTTCCACCAAATGCATCCGATGAAGTGAGCTGTAGCTCACGAAAGCTTATGCTCAAATAAATTTGTTAGTCTCTAAGGTGTCACAAGTATTCCTTTTCTTTTTGCGAATACAGACCAACACGGCTGCTACTCTGAAACCATAGGGCACAATGTTATATAAAGATCCAAGGAGGAGCAATAGCTGCTCTCTGCTCTGAACATTTCAAGGGGGAAAAAGCCTTGCCTTTTATTATCTCTACTACATTTACAAGGTGACGAGCCCCAGTGGAGGAGGACCTAAGAATCCAGAGACCAAGGAAATGGAGTGCCAAGGTAAAAGATACTGCCTAAGGAGCTATGTTTTATTACCCCTTTGCAGCAGATTTAATAACAGAAAAGTCATTCAGTAAAAACATAACTTTTGTGTAATACGTGCTTGCCAAAATGTTGTTACTGGCAGCCTTCCTGGGGATGTGCTCTTTCCAGTGCAAGTCCTATTGATAAACATCTCGACTGCCTTTTAGGGGGAATTTAAACTGTTAACAAACAAAATATATCAGGGAGATTACATTCTCCCAATCCATTTCACAGGTCCCAACATCAGCCCTTTTATTTCATTAAGAGTGTGAACAGGCCCTGAAGGCACAGAATGAGCTTCATTCATAGCTCAAGGTATTCTTCAAACTGACATACAGAAATGGGACAGACTAGGAAGCACAAAAAGAGAAGAAAAACTACACTAAGAAATTAAAGAAGCTACATTATTAAAGATAGCAAATATAATAGTATTCACACCCCAATAATGATTAGTAGAGAACATTAGAAAGAAAACTCTCCCATACTTTTCTTCTTCCTGTTTATCATCTATATTGTAGGCACAGCCAATCATGGATCGGGCCCCACTGGTGGTGATTGGGGGAAGTCCCGGGCAATTGGAAAAAGGCAAATATAATGCCCATCTTTAAAAAAGAGAAGAAGGAGAATCCAGGGAACTCCAGACCGGTCAGCCTCGCCTCAGTCCCTGGAAAAATCATGGAGCAGGTCCTCAAGGAATCCATTTTGAAGCACTTGGAGGAGTTGAAGGGGATCAGGAACAGTCAGCATAGATTCACCAAGGGCAATTCATGTCTGACCAACCTGATTGCCTTCTATGATGAGATAACTGGCTCTGTGGATATGGGGAAAGCAATGAACATGATATACCTTGACTTTAGCAAAGTTTTTGATACCATCTCCCACAGTATTCTTGCCAGCAAGTTAAAAAAGTATGGATTGGATGAATGGCCTCTAAGATGGATAAAAAGCTAGCTAGATCATCAGGCTCAGTGGGTAGTGATCAACGGCTCAATGTCTAGTTGGCAGCCGGTATCAAGCGGAGTGCCCCAGGGGTCGGTCTTGGGGCTGGTTTTGTTCAACATCTTCATTAATGATCTGGATGATGGGATAGATTGCAGCAAGTTCACAGATGACACTAAGCTGGGGGGAGAGGTAGATATGCTGGAGGGTAAGGATAGGGTCCAGAGTGTCCTAGACAAATTGGAGGATTGGGCCAAAAGAAATCTGATGGGGTTCAACAAGGACAAGTGCAGTGTCCTGCACTTAGGATGGAAGAATCCCATGCACTGCCACAGGCTGAGGATTGACTGGCTAAGTGAGAGTTCTGCAGAAAAGGATCTGGGGATTACAGTGGACGAGAAACTGGATATGAGTCAACAATGTGCCCTTGTTGCCCAGAAGGCAAAAGGCATATTGGGCTGCATTAGTAGGAGCATTGCCAGCGGATGGAGGGAAGAGATTATTCCCCTCTATTCAGCACTGGTGAGGCCACATTGCATCCAGTTTTGGGCGCCCCGCTAGAGAAAGGATGGGGACAAATTGGAGAGAGTCCAGCGGAGGGCAACGAAAATTATTAGGGGGCTGGGTCACGTGATTTACGAGGAGAGGCTGAGGGAACTGGGCTTATTTATTCTTCAGAAGAGAAGAATGAGGGGGGATTTGACAGCAGCTTTCAACTACCTGGAGGGGGGCTCCAAAGAGCTTGGCTGTTCTCAGTGGTGACAGATGATAGAACAAGGAGCAATGGTCTCAAGTTGCAGTGTGGGAGGTCTAACTTGGATATTAGGAAACACTATTTCACTAGGAGGGTGGTGAAGCACTGGAATGGGTTACCTAAGGAGGTGGTGGAATCTCCATCTTTGGAAGTTTTTAAGGCCCAACTTAACAAAGCCCTGGCTGGGATGATTTAGCTGGGGTTGGGCCTGCTTTGAGCAAGGAATTGGACTAGATGACCTACTGAGGTCTCTTCCAATCCTAATCGTCTATGATTCTGATTCTAGCTGCTGTACAAACACATAATAAGAGGCAGTCCCAGCCCTGCAGAGTTCCCCCCGCCTCCCCCAGTATTTGTCCTAATCTCCCAGGGTATGTCTACATTGCAACTGGGAACATGCCTGCCGGCCCAGGGAGACACACTTGCACTAATTTTGCTTGAGCTAGAGTGGACGTTGTGGCTGGTGTAGCAGCTTGAGCTAGCAACCCAAGATTGGAGCCAGGAGGTCGGGCCAGGCTTGCACTCGGGTAGCTGGCTTGAACTACTACCCCTGCCACAACATTCAGACTGCTATTTTAAGTGTAGCTAGCATGAGTCTGTCTACTTGGGCTGAAAGGCTCATTCCCAGTGGCAGTGCAGACACTCCCTTAGAGTCAGAACTGCTGCCTTTCAATTGGGGGTGGCAGTGAATTCAGGTAACACAGTGAAATTTGGCTTTGTACAGTGGTCCAGGACAAGACTTATAGCCATACCATTATATCTTGTGTCCTGGGTTTAACTGGGATTTCAGTGGCGCAGAGGCATTATGTAGTCCCTCAGCTTACAGCTCAATTTCACCCTGAGAGAAGAATTTGGCTGGTAGGTTGTGATAGTGCTAGGATATCACGCTAACAATTGTTCACATTCTCCCTAAAATACGCACCTTTTATAATGAAGCTGTTTATCTATAGTGAACTAACATCACTATGATTTCAGAATCTCAGAACAAAATATATGAACCAAAGTTTAAAAGAAAGACCATCAATTACTCATCTGAGAGCGGGCTACAAGACTGCATCACAGAAAGATGATGAAATAGGTATATGATTGGTCATTCTGAAGCATGATTTCTGTTACTGCAATGGCACTTTCCATCTTGTTTCTGCTACTTGTAGAACATTGGTGAAAACCTATGCTAATACAGAGGTAAAATGGGAAAGTCAGGGGGAGGGGAGACACCATGGATAATTTTGTATTCATATGACACGCATGACAAAAAAGCCCCTAAGTAAATAGGAGGCTGGCTTAATTTTCCTTTGTTTAGAAAGACTTTTACAGTGCAAAGCTGACCAGAATCAAATTATTGGGACAGAAAGTTATAAATCTATTTCAGTGGAGCTATGCCAATCTGCAACAGCTCAAGATCTAGACCATTGTATCCAAGAACTAAATGCAACAGCATTATGCTAGTAAAGCAATATGTGTACATCTATGTACTGAGAATATTTTATTTCCAATACAAAAAATAAGGTCAGTTTCCTTTTAAAAAAAATCTTTTCAAAAAAGAAATTGTATCTCAATGACAATTGAGTGTAACATTTGCTCTCCTTGAAACTTTGAAGTGATAGCCTGATTTAACAATTTTAATTCATAGTTGGAAACAGAACTCAGCTCAGTTTAAATGACTGAGTCAAGATAGTTATGAAAGACCAAGTGTCATGAGTTTGTGGATCTCTCTCTGCTCAGATCCCTAACTGAAGACAGGCTCAGATTATACCTTTTCTTGATGAAAGAAACAGAAGACTAGAATAATAACAATTCACATTAAGAGGTGTCAGGTTGACTGGGCAGTATTAACAGAAGACCTGAAACAACTTATTTATAAGTTTAATAAAATAGTTATGTGCAGTCAGCTGTCTCTTACCAACATCAATAACTTTGTGCCATCAGCAAATTTTGCTCATTGTCTCATCCTCTTCGAGATCATTAATACATACATTAAACACTGGGTCTAATGTGGAATATTGAGGCTCTCAGCTATTAATTTGTGCCATGATATAAATTGACCATTTAATCAGACTCTGTATTTTCGGTTTCCTAGACAGTTTTTGACCCATTATCATTCTTTGCTTCTCATTCAATTACTACTTCATTTCTTTAGTAGCCTCTTGTGTGGGACCTTGTCAAAGAACTTTTGAAAGTCTAAATAAATTATATCAAATTAGCTCTTCTTTATCCACTAGTATATTGACAAGCAACCATTCACTTCAATTTGCAGTGTCCATTTGGTCCACCCATGTTTGTGCCCTTGTTTAATCACTATTTGCAAATGTTCACCCAAATAAGTTCTGTTTCCATAAATGTTTTGGGAATTGACTATTCCATATGCAAATATGGATATTCATACAAAAATACTGACAAATATGAGTGTTCAGGATTCATTAATTTTCATTCTTCTATTAACAGAGAGATTAATATCCAATATGAGAGAGAAAAATCCAGTCACGTGTCTTAAGCAACCAATCATACAAACAGCAAATATTCAAGTTACAGTAAAGTGGTCACCAAGGGTTAACTTGATTATTGAAAGTATTATGGGTTGGAGTCATGCTCCACCCCTCCCTTTCTTTCTCTTTAGTTAGTGGGTGTTTTCCCACACTCTGTTATGCAGCTGAATAAAGCAGCACATTTCCAGTCTGCATGACTGTAAGCAGAGTGTGTTACTTGTGAACTGAGTAGTCCCTTTACAAAACATCAATAGTTTGCCCTTATGATGTAGCAACCTGCATGGAACTTGGAGGGAGGAGCACAAGTTGTAGGAGAGGAAAGTTTGGAGAGCCACAGTCAGTCTGTGTGCGCATGGCTAGAATGATAACCTGCAGTTGGAGCAGCTCTGTAAACAGTCACATTAATAAAGAGCCAGTTTAGTTTAATATGAATAGAGCCCTTTCATTTTATTAACCAGCACACAATACATGAAACATAGGCTGAAATGTGTATGTGTAATCTGTTTGAATAATTATAAATGGCAAATACATTTGTGAAATTCACTCTGAGTGTGAACAATTTGCTCGCAGGTAAGAAAGAGCTAAATTTGTCTAAGAACTTATTTACAGTGAATAATTTGACTAGCTCATACCCAAATCTTGTACAGTATATTGTTAAACAGGCTACCTGTCAGTCTGGAAGCCAAACTTGTAAAATGCTATCTGTGGTGCTCTGTAATCTGAGGGTTGGAAAAAAGCAGTTGCAAAAATATTGTATAATGCACCACCAGGTTCTATGGAGTATGTAAGAATGTACCAGTATCATGGTTTCCCCATTGTGAAAGAGGAGTTTACAGCACCAAAAATTGCACTTATTTAATGAAAAATCCAAGAATTAGAACAAATATCTATCCAAAGCCTGAATTTCCACCTGAGATTAGCTAGGAACTAAAGGTAGTCTGCAGCTGTTGTATTCCAGGACTATTGCTAAGCCCAAGGAATGAAACAGAAATTATATACAAGTGATCAGTGGTCCTTTTTCACAATGAGAAGAATGACTGTCATTAGTTTCAAGTATATTATGATAAGTTATTTCTAGTAATTCCAGTATATTAAATGCTATGAAACATAAACCAGTCCCATTGTATTCAAGGAGCAGCCAATTTATACAACAGCTGGGAAGGCGATCAAAGTTTCTATTTGACTAGCTGAATCATAGAATACACATATCATATGCTGGCTGCTGACAGAGCACCTTAGATCAAACAACAGCTGCATTGTCGCAAAAAGATGTTACAATGCACAAATTTCAGGCCAGGATAGATTCAGAAAGTGTAGTTCATGTATTTTCATCCACTGGTAAAGAGAAACTATAGAATGAATGATTGGAGAGATTGCCAAGCAAGACAATGTATAATGCAAAAGGTACTATTTTGGTTACCCAGGTGGTCTCTGGATGTGCTGGGTGATTCTCCTACAATCTCTGCTCAAGAGGCAATACTTCTGGAGATGCAATTAGAGCTTTGGAAGATGCTGATTTGCTAGTGCTCTATGCCATTCCCAGAAGTACCACTTATGGAGGAATGAATTGTGGCAATGACTTGGTTGAACTCC
Organism: Dermochelys coriacea; assembly: GCF_009764565.3. Classification (NCBI taxonomy): domain Eukaryota; kingdom Metazoa; phylum Chordata; order Testudines; family Dermochelyidae; genus Dermochelys; species Dermochelys coriacea. The sequence continues at coordinate 150,213,346 of NC_050068.2, forward strand.
CTGGTCTAGAGTACTCACACTGATTATTTGGGGTACCTCCATGTTCTGGGTATTTCTAAGACTATTTTTACTGAGAAAAGCTTCTGATTCAGTTAGATGCCTAGTTCACAATTATCAAGACATTATGTGACTCAAGCCATCACAGCTACAGCTTCCTTTCTTTCAGCAAGATGAAGAAAGGTAATGATATTTATTGACAACACATAGCACTTATAAAGGGTCACATGCTGCTACCATTATTCACATGGAGCAGCACCTTACCATGCAAGCAGTCCCTTTCATTCTAATGGGACTACTTGCTTAGTAAGAAGTGACTCAATGGGTGTCAGAGTGGCACAATCAGCCCTGTTGTGTTTATCACCTTCAATGTGCTAAAAGAGTTAGCCACTTGTACCTCATAACACCTTTGTGAGACCAGGCAGTAAGTACTGTTGTTTTCATTGCACAGATGGGAAAAACAAACAAATAGAGGGATTGAATAATTTGCCCAAAATCACACAGCAAAACAGAGTCAGAGCTGGGATTAGCACACTCAGAATTTGCTGGTTCCTAGTTCTATAGGCCATCCACTGCTCAGCGTGAAGTATAACAGAAGAATGCACTGTAGCTAAGGCTCTTTGACAGAACTAGAGCAAGCTGGAGTAAATAGTTAAAAACCCACAGAGCATTTACCTTGTCTTTTGCAGATACAATAGACTAAAGATTATTAATAATTAGCAATTACACTGACAAAGGTTCAAAAAATAATTACCATGTAAAATGCATTCTGATTTAGAAACTGGAAAGAACCACGCAGTTATTTAATAACTCTGAGTCACATGCTATTGTTTTCATTGGGAATTTTGCCAGAGTAGAAAATGAGCAAGGACTTCAGGACCAGGCCCCTCGTGAGATAATATACATATATCCTTACTACACCATTCTTTCCCCCATGTAGCTGATCACTAAAAGGTGATGTTACAAATACTGTAAAGCCCATTCGTTAAGTTTCAGAAGACAAGACTGACTCAAGCCTTTGTTCAGACCTTCCAAACATTAGACCCTCCTTGTCTTCCCCAGTTGTCTGACTCACTTATCTTGCAAAAAGAAAAGGAGTACTTGTGACACCACACAACAGAACCACTAACCCAGGAACCTATCCTTGCAACAAAGCCCGTTGTCCACATATCTACTCAGGGTACACCATCATAGGGCCTAATCACATCAGCCACACTATCAAAGGCTCGTTCACCTGTGCATCTACCAATGTGATATATGCCATCATGTGCCAGCAATGCCCCTCTGCCATGTACATTGGTCAAACTGGACAGTCTCTACGTAAAAGAATAAATGGACACAAATCAGACATCAAGAATTATAACATTCAAAAACCAGTCGGAGAACACTTCCATCTCTCCGGTCACTCGATTACAGACCTGAGAGTGGCTATCCTTCAACAAAAAAACTTCAAAAACAGACTCCAGTGAGAGACTGCTGAATTGGAATTAATTTGCAAACTGGATACAATTAACTTAGGCTTGAATAGAGACTGGGAGTGGATGGGTCATTACACAAAGTAAAACTATTTCCCCATGTTATTTCTCCCCCCCACCCCACCGCCCACTGTTCCTCAGACATTCTTGTTAACTGCTGGAAATGGCCCACCTTGCTTGTCACCATGAAAGGTTTTCCTCCTTCCCCCCACTCCTGCTGGTGATGGCTCATCTTAAGTGATCACTCTCCTTACAGTGTGTATGATAAAATCCATTGTTTCATGTTCTCTGTGTGTGTATATCAATCTCCCCACTGTATTTTCCACCGAATGCATCCGATGAAGTGAGCTGTAGCTCACGAAAGCTTATGCTCAAATAAATTTGTTAGTCTCTAAAGTGCCACAGGTACTCCTTTTCTTTTTGAGAATACAGACTAACACGGCTGCTACTCTGAAACCTGTCACTTATCTTGGTCTCTGGTCCAGATCTTGTCTTCCTTTAAGTGAGCTGCCCAGTGACTTCCCCTTTTGTGTTCTTGTTTCATAGGGACCTGGTCTCTTCTGGAGTCTGGTCCAGCTCCGGCTGCAGGAGAGAGGAGATGGATAATTGCCCTGAGTTTTCATGCAGAGCAATAGCCCAATCTCCCTCTTCCAAAAGCCTCTTGCTGCCCTCTTGTGTGAGTGCGGCTGCAGCAAACATGCAACGGACCCACATCAGAGATGGAGTTCTATCTTATCTGCAGATCCCTGGACTAGTGCCTTCTGCCCTAACTTCCTACTCTGTTCTCCTGGGGCCTTGCTTTATTAAACTGGGGGAATGCACTTCTAAAGGAATGTTTTTTCTGTCTGTGTCTCTTAAAGAGCAGGCTCATCCACGAGCCTGCTGTCCCATACCACACCACCAGTCTAGCCACTGGCTGAAGCCCTGCCCACAGCTTCCTTACCTCAGTACTGTCTAACTTCCCAACGTTGCTCTCAGAGGTTACCAACAACCCCACCCTATCCAGATAAACAGCTATCAGGCACAATAGCCCTGCATAGACTCTCGCTCACCTCAGAATGTTGTCATCTACCATGATTGCCCCCGTGATTGCCACCAATCCCTGGTGCTCCCATTTCTACAGGGTCAGGACTGCTCCCAATACAGGAGTTCACTTTCTGACAGGTTCCAGCTGCTCCTGTTCTGCCCCCTCCAACCCAGAATAAAGCCTCCTTTGAAGATCCATTTCCTACCCAGGGCCAAGTAACAGTGCATCTTTTCCCCCAGTTCCATTGGCCTCTCTTCCTGATGTGAGCTCACAAGAGGGGAGAGGAGGCATTGATTTTCCTGGGGGTATGGCATATTTCACAGTTTAACTGCTGCAAAGTTTATGGCATGGGTATAAAGTTTATGTTCATGTAGTAAACAATGGGAAAAACATTGCAGGGATGGGAGGGGAGAGAAAAGGAGTAGAGATTAGGACAAAGTCTTGACTAGATTTAGCTCCAAACTGCATATACTTACATACACATAAAATGTGAACAGCATTTAGTCCCTTTAACTTAAACTGAATTGTTTTGTTTTAAAATCACATTTTTTGTCTTCTTTGGAATCCTAGATTGAAATGGACATGATTATTATTATCAAGTTTGACTGGGGCTGTATAAAATTAACTTTCATTGTAATAAGTGCAGCTCAGAAGAAAACTGCATCCATTCTGAATAGCCCAACAGTCTGAAAGTTCACCTAGAAATCTACTTTTCCATGCACATAAAGTTTGGAATGTATTGGAAATTTATTTTTTTAAAATCATAAAACTAGTACTTCTGAGCCTAATGTGAGCAGTGCTAGTCTCCTGTGAAATCTTTGATGATGCCATGGATCACGGCTGAAATAGTTCCCATGTTGCTTTAGTATTATTTCAGCATCAAAAACGTGTACTCTCTGAACAATAAAGTGTTCAAATAGTAAAGATTAAGGGTGTTTTTTTAAAAAATGGGCATCAAAGTTATACTGTTTACAATTCTCCATTATTTCACATGCAATTGGTCACTAAGTTATTCAAATGTTTAATACCTGCAGCTTAGGTACACATTGTGAAAATTTAGCCATATCATTCTTTTCTAGGAGTCTAGGAAGCAGTTAGCAGCATCTGACATGGTTCTCTAATTACAATGATTTTCTTTAAGCCCACTGGGACATATTTATGCTTTCTCTCTCTTTGAATTAATATGGCCAAATATGTTCCCAATCACAATAATGTACTTCATCTCAGGCTTGTGTCTCTAATATAGAAACAATTTTTTATGAGCCCCCATAGCAGGGGGCAAACAAATTCCTTTTTGTTTTACTGTTGTGCATGGCTAGATGGAACTCAACTTGGGTTTATTTCTGTAATATGTCTGGTTCCATTGACCTTCATGTACCTTCTAGCCTCTCTGACTGTTATGTTATCACGAGTGGTGGGCTGTCCACATTATCCTCATGGAAAGGCCTTTCTACCACTTAGCTGCAGTCATGGTATGAGATAATCATCTGGGACCTCAATAATCTGGTCTCCTTGGGTGATGTAGATGACACTCAGTGTCTATTCCTTGCTGCACCATGTATTGAATAATAATTATATATGTTCTCCAAGCTCCTACAGACCTCCACCCACCATTCTTCTGTTCCACAACCAGAAAAAGATGTGTTCATGCATATTTTTTAAAAATCAGTTTGCTTTTAGGGTAAGTTTGACAGGGGATTGTATCTGTATTTGAATGTGTGACACACCGTACCTCAAGTAGTACCCTGTAACCCCCATATTCATCATTATATATGGTTATGATGTATGAAAACATGCCATGTAAGATCCCAGAAAAGGTCATGATCTGCTGAAACCCAGTGTTCTGTCAAAATATGTGTAACAGTAGTGTGTATGAAGTTATGAGATTTTGCTGTACAATTGTTATTGAATTATGTTGTAAATTGGGGAGTTGTCCACTGCCAGTTCTCCAGTGACAACAAAGGAGGTGACCAACACCTCGACGGGAGCTGAAGGATCATGATGACCACTAATCAGCAGGAGAGTTGTAAACAATGGATTTATAATTCTGTAAGAGAATTGCACAAGCATCATACAATGGGGAATTGCTCAACTCTGTGACTCAGCAAAGCCAACCAGGACATGTCTGGACTAGTATTTTCCATATTCCAGGCACATGGGCTGAGAGTATAAAACAAGGGACAGTGACATCATGTGATTGCCTTTCTCATCCCCCACCTACGCTGGAAGCAACAACAATGCTAGGAAGACAAAGACCTGAAATGAAGAGACTAGTCCCAGGCTTATAGGAAAAGTCAGTGTATTAAGGACTCTAACCTACCTGCAACATCCAGTGCGGTGAGAAAACTGCTTGATCCAAATACTGCCTAGTGTAATAAGATTTAAGATTTAGACTATGCGCTTTTATTTTCTTTGGAAAATATCTCTGACCTTTTGTGCCTACCACTTATAATCACTTAAAATCTTTCTTTCTGTAGTTAATAAAGCTGTTTTATATTTTATTGAAAACAGTGTGTTTTAGTTGAAGTGCTTAGGAAATCTCAGCTCATGCTACAAAGGCTAATGTGTGCCCTCTCCACATTGAGGGAGGGGCAGACTAAGTAATGATCTTATAGTGGTCAGGCTTCTGACTAGGGCAAAATGGTACAATTCTGTGGTGCAAGGCTGGGGGCTTTTCTCTGTGTGTGATTTTTGAGTGGCTCAGGAAGCATTCATGCAATTTAGCATGGGGGGCTGCACATGTTGTTGTGCTAAGTGATAACAGTGCCTGGAGGGGTTTGCTGCTTGTCACTAGTAAAGCATTGTGTGAGACAGCCCAGGCTGGAGAGTTAAGGGAACACAGCAGTACCGCAGTTCTAGGTTGCATCCTGGGGATCCCATCACAGAATGCCAGAAAGCCAACTTATTTATGCAAAGCCTGACAAAGAAAAAACAGTAATTTCAGTGACCTCCAGTCCTCAGAACACTTATACAAAGGTGCATTTATGCTCTGGGGCATTTATGCTCTGAGACCATCCTACTGTAGATAAATAGCCAGGGTTTAACGGAAGAGCTCATGTTACTGACAAGAGCTGTTCCTAAGAGCTCCTTTTACTATCCTCAAGGAAGCTGGGGGAATGGTCCTCACACTAAAGGCAGGGACAGGACATCACGAATGTGCCAAGTATTGTATCAGAACATCAGTGGCCAGAGCACCTCTCTGACATAAATTTCCCCTCCATGAAGAATAGCACTTAAATAGAACTCTTTGAATCACCTGAACATTGTTAATTATTTAAATGCAATTTTCAAATTTGTTTTTTTAAAATACCAAATTTCCAAAAAAAAATATTTACCAGCTCTATACCTAAGGTCAGACTTACAATTACACACATGAGCAGTCACTCTGGTTGAAGTCAATAGGACTACTGACTGGCTTAAAATTAACTACGTGTTCAACTGCTTCGCTGAATTAGGCTCAAAGCCAACAATCGCAGGTGATTTCATAGGGTTCAAATCACAGTTCAAAGATCTGCTACATGTAGAACATCAAGAAAGCTTTAATCAAAATCAAGCAGCTAATGGCCAAAACTGTCATGTCAACGGGGCTACCAAAATAACTGCCAATGGCCTCAAATGCTATGGAGCTACTCTATACAAAAAGAAGTTTAAGAGGAGGCCATTTTCATGATCTTGTGGAGGATGGTAGGGGCCTGGTATTGTTATTAAGGGGACTCCACATGAACACGAGACTTGCCTGTTGGAACCATCCTGAACTGCTTGAAAATGCAACATTCTGAGCTTTACACACCTCAGAAAGCTAAAATTTGGTCCTGGTTTTATATGAATAAGAACTTGTATAAGTGAGATAATAATCTAGCCAACTTTATATTCCTTTAAATGCCTTAAAGTCCTTTAGATTGCATTCTGCACATTTCAAATTAAATGTTAATAAAACTGTACAGAAAGCTTTCCATCAGAAATTTTTGTGTAAATTGCACAGCGCTTCCAAACCATTGTATTAGGCCGATTTAGCAGCTCCTATTTAGGATGAAATGATGAATCAAATAACTGTCACTTGAAGTAAATATAATCATAAATTAGCATTATTTATACAGGAAAACATGTTTCTAAGAGAACTACCTAATTAAGTGTTACATACTTTAAGCATCCACTAGAAAAATTACTAGTGATATTTTTGCCTTTAGTTCATAGTTGAGTTGAATCTAATATCTAGCCTAAGTTGTCATCTTTAAGATTTTTGAATAGCTTATGTGTCTCAAAACTTATTTTGTACAAAAAAAGCTATGATCTGCCTGAGCCACAACAGACGATGTGCTAAATGCTGTACATTATTAAGGTGTCTACAGCATGGTATGCAAATCTTTTAAATGGTCCTCATTTTGCTGAGCACTCTATGTCTTGGCAGGAAAATGAAATGTGCTCCTCTTCTCCAGACTGAAATTTCTCATTTTCAGCGCAGCCACTCCCAGTGATGACTGACTATGTCCTGCTCCTGTCCACAGACAGTAGTACATGTGTATGTTCCTCCTGGTAAGGATGGGGAAGCAGCATGGAGAGGTGGAAGGGAAAAGCCTGGGAACAGGTTCTGGGTACTAGCTGTGCAAGACAAAGATGTAAAAACCCTGGGAGAAGACACATTCAGGACTTCAGTTTTGAGATAACCCATTTCCTGGCTGAAGTGCTAAACATCGTTGTAAATTCCATACTTTTAAAAATTAAAATAATGTAGAAAAACATTGAGAACAACTGTCTTAAATATAAAAGAAGCGGTCACGCTCCCTACCTTGTCTGTCTCATTTTTGCCTTGATGCCAGATACTTCCTCACCTTCAGTTCTTCTCTCTTCCTTCAGACTCTTCGAGTGTTGCTCTGCTTTGCTTCTGTCCTCTTCACAGTCTCTGGTTCCATAATTTCCATTTTGGCCCACTGATCATTGACATAACAAGCTCTGGTAGTTTCTGCTACACACACACTAGTCATAAAGCTCTTCTGAAGATGCAGCACACATTTTGGTTTGGTGCAATCTATCATTCTCCCTCCTAGAGGGGTGAGCTTTAGAAAGGACATCAGCCAGGCAAAAAAAAAAATTGCATAAAGAATCTTGGGTGCCATTACGATTGTCCTCTTGTGTAGGACCTAAGTTCACCATTGCTGCACCGGAGACTGATCAATGGGACTGCTTAAATGAGTAAGGATTTGCAGGGTGATCCCAGATTTGTTAGCCTCTCTGCTGCTGGGGTCCCTTGAAAACTTTGTGGAAGGGAGCAGCTTTCTTTCTAGTAGGTCCAGTAGAACATAAAAGGATGTGCTGGGTACATATGGTAGCTCTGGAGGTTTCCTATACTTGGTGCAACAGAGTAGCACTGATGTGGCTAGCCATTTCTACATACTGTAAAGGAGGACATAATTTACTATATAACGTTTTATACAAAAGTCATACAGTCCAGTTTTGTCTATCAATTAGAAACCAGATGCTCACTAAAACCTTTTAAATTACAAAGGGATGTAAAATACCATTTTCTTAAAAGTTTTAACTGAACTGGTGTTCCTCCAACTGCAATGGTTTGGTATGAAAGGTTTTGTTGCCTTCCTATAAATACTTGTATTGGTGCTCAATTGAGGATAAGTTAATTATATCCAAAAAGACACCTATTTTCCTACAGCCTCATCCCTATGGTATAAAATCAGTTAAGAATGACTCTCTTTTTACATTAATGGACCTATATCTATGAAATAAGAAGTGCTAATGCACCAGTCATAACACTGGCTTTTGAAAGTCGGTGTACTATCAGGCTTATAATAGCACCTTTACTCAGCACCATATTTCATAGGAAACATGACATAATCCATTTTGTGCATGTTAAAAGTAAGGTAAGCTCTTTTTAGTGCTGAGGTGTCAAACAAGTAGCCTGACAGATGTTTTGATGTAGCCTAGACATCCAGCTGGGCTGGCTGAAAGCAGACATTTAAATGGAGCTTATGAAGAGTCTTTGGTACATTTCTCTTTGCAATTGTCCCTTTGTACTGTGCTTGCACTGTATTCTACCAAGTGACTTTAAAAAAACCTATAAAATATACCTAATCAAATATATGTCTATAGAAACATAAAATATCCATAATTGGATGAATCAAATACAAACCTGACAAAGAACTCTTTACTGTACATTCCATTGGACATTGCAAAGGAGTGGAAAAACAGGAGAGAACAGAGAGAGAAGCGCACAGAAAAGGGGGGAAAGGTAACAGAGCAGGGAGAGGAGAATCAAAAGGGAGGCAGATAAGCAAGCATACTATACTAAGGGGGTAGGTGGGAGGACAAAGTGAGTCTGGATGGACAAAGAAGAAGGAGGTTTGGAAAAGGGAAGGGACAACAGAACAGGAAGGCAGCATTACTCGTAGCCTGAAAGGAGAAGAAAAAGAAAAGGCAGGGTAATACCTTTGTAGAGTTGTGCAAGCTTAGGACAGGCAAACTCAGTTCTTCAAGAAACAAATTTATTGGCTTCTCCTTAATCCAATGTTAGTTTTTTTTATTTAGAAATACCTACTAGAACTGGTTGGGAGCATTTTGACACAACATTTTCCCATAGAAAAATATCAATTTGCCAAAATCAAAATATTTGTATGAAATGGTCAGTTTCAACAAACTTGCCATTTTGAAAAAAAAGTTGGAAAAAAGTTCTGAAAGTTTTGAAAGAAGACGTTTGGTCATTTTCAGCATGAAAAGTTTTGTTTCTGGGTTTGAAAAGACTTTTTGTTTCAAAATTTAAATTAGCTCATAGTATTTTTTAAAAATAAAAAACATCAACACTGAAATGAAATGTTTTTAAAATATCAAAATGAAACATTTCAATCAACCCACCCCTTTTTTTCCCCACAAACATTTTTGGCATTTCCCTGCCTCCGAGTTGATACTGTCCTCAGCTTTTATTCTGGATTTGTATACTCTCAGCTTCTCTCTTTTCCTTTGTGCTTAAATGTAGTCTGCTGTAACAGAACTATTATAAATCCCTCCATGTGGTATCTTTTAAGTTTACACATCTATTGTCCACCGTATTGTGTCTTTTGCTCTTTACACAACAATAACAACGTGAAGAAACAAGTGAGTCCTAAATAACCATGTTTAGTAAATATACACAATCATGCAACACCTAGCTATGTACACACTGCTATTCTGACTGGTTTCTGTCAGCTTCTAAAACACAGAACATAATGAGTGCCACTATAGGACTCTCAGACTATTTGAAGGGATACTACCCTATTCCTATACACTATGCCCCACTAATAGCATGCCTGTTACAGATGCTCATGAACTGAACTATCAGCCTCAGGGCTTGGAGTGGGGTGTTGCATGGCAGATCCACACCCTAGCCCTGGGTTGTGGGGGAATGAATGCTATCTTCCCAGCTTCCTTACACATAAAGCCTGAATACTCAGGCTGTCCGCAGGTGGAGTGAATTTCTGACATAATGAAGCACGTAGCCCAATGCAGGTGATGAAAATATGTTAAATAAATAATAAAGCACCAAATAGGAGACAGTTCTCAAAATACAAGATGGGTGCTTACTATACTATATGTGAAACTTAACTGAATATATAATTTGGTCCTCAATACAAAATGATGTTGGCATTTCTGGCCGTGTGTGTTTATAAATAACAAAATCTTATTTTAATGTTTCCCTTCATTAGTTTTCACTGAGATATTAACAATGCATAGGCAGATGCCCATAAATTAATTAATTCAGCCCTTGGATTCTTAGGATAATATAAGCTCCTCTGTCACAATTCATATCCCTTAGCAGCATTATGCCACTGAACTTTAACCCTGCCGAATTTATTAAACCTACGTGTTACCAGGGATGTTCAGAAGATACTTTCTTAAGATCCTTTCCATTTCTTCTCTTAACTCTTTGTAAAGTAAGGTCAGAATAGTCCGTAACATTAAAATATTCTGCTATGAAAACAGTTATAAAGAACATTGGATAATTCTGAGTAAACGGGAAAGGAAAACATTTGACGAAGATGAACCTTTAATCACTGTGCAGATGTATTCTTAGAAATAGAGGGAAAACTTACTGGAAAAATAATCTTTGTTTTTAACTTAATAAATCTGAATACTTATCTTTACATAGTAAAACAGCATAGCAAAATTGATAGTTTGAGCTGACTTTAATATTGTATCATTACAAAGATGCATTCTGTACTCATAAGGCCAAAGTCTAGTCTCACTAATGTCAGTCAAGCCACTCAATAATTCCACTGAAGCTAAATTAGTAACTCGAATTTACTCTGACATAACTGACAGCAGAATTTGGTCCATTTGTTTTTACCATGCAACAAGCATAAAAAGTTAAGATGTTTCTGCAATAAGAGGGGCAAAGAGTCAAAACAGCCGTGATCATAAACTCTTTATGTAGTCTATTTGTAACATAGTACTTTTAACAACCCCTGGTCTTAATTTTTAATGTTAGGATAGGAATAAACTTCTCCGCCTATTTTTAACAGATATGAAGTACTGATTCTTTTGAAACTAAGCAGTGTGGTGCTTACTTAATGGCAGAAAGGAAAAAATTGTTCCAACATATTTATTTGCAAACATTACATATGGCAAGTAGGTGAAAATGTCCTGACTTTTGTTGTTGTCTAGGAAACAGCCTGCAAGGCTGACACAAAGCTCTGTCAGTTTCATTAAGACAACTATAATTTGGCAATAGCCCGTTTGGTCTAATGAAGTGTATGCCTTACACACTATAAAAGTCAGTTCTCTGCAACACAAACTGCAGTCCATGACATCCTAAAATGGAGACATCACATTAAAAAAAATTATGTCAATAGGCTGCAGATATGCACAAATATTTTTGTTATTCCCATTGATGTATATGTGAGAGGAATAACTGTACCAGAGTTCCTAAAAATAAACAAACTAAATATACACAGATGTCACTGTGCTTCTTTCAGAATGCACATAAACAGTGCTTAATCCAGAAAGATAATGAACTCTATCCCTCAGGCCTGCATATATATTCACAGACAACTTGCATATTCTGAGGCCAAATCTACTACTTTATCATCTTAATCATAATGAACTAATTTGCTGCAGGTTTCAGAATAGCAGCCATGTTAGTCTGTATCTGCAAAAAGAAAAGGAGGACTTTGATGCCGATGAAGCGAGCTGTTTAGCTCACGAAAGCTTATGCTCAAATAAATTTGTTAGTCTCTAAGATGCCACAAGTCCTCCTTTAATTTGTTGCAACATCTCATTAAATTCCTTACTGGGATGCTGATGCTGTGTCTGCCCCCCGCCCGCCATCCCCTTACAATTTGTTGTTAATTTTTGTTTTCATAAGGTTTTATGGGTTTTTTTCCTGATCCGCTCTTGTTCATGATAATTATTTATCACTTCTATTGCTCCATAAATGTACATGGCATTTAACAAGTCCCTGCTTCAATCAAAGGACCTGATTCAACTCCACTGGAGTCCTGCCATGGACTTCTATTGGAGCTGGAGTAGGTCCAAACTCCCAGTTCTCCAAATGAATCTGCATAGGTATCAGTGTCCGCACTGGGGCTCCACAGAGGGCTCAGGGTCTCACTGTGCGGGATCAGGGCCTATGTTAGGATAAAAACAAGGGATGTCTTTGTGACAGAATACACCCCTGTATTCACACCCTATTCACTGTAGTAATAATCTTTGTATAAGGTATGCCCTTTAAGGTATCATTTGAAAACACATAATTTGCTGGTCAATATTGTCCTCATAAAATATGCACGGCAACATTGTATGTGAAGTGATATCATTTTCTTCTATGACGCTATTAACACATGTTCCAAACCCCACAATCCTGCCCAAACAGTAACTGGCAAATAGGTCTGTCCTAAACAAATAAATGTGTACTTGCCTTAATTTGCATTTAAGCAGTAAACAGAGTCATGAAGCAGGAAGGGAAACAAGAAAAACAGATGAAGAAAAACAGCAGGGAACATCCTTCCATGAAGACTTTTTGTATCTTGGTTCTCAGTGGGAAATGTTTTTCAAAAGGGAGATTGGAACTATTAAAAACAGAGGCAAACACCCCAAGACAACCCCACCCCTTTGCACACTTCATTCTCCGCCCCTGAGAAAACAAAAGGAAACAGCCAATGGACTCTGGGGAAGGGGTCCTGATCTGCAGGTTTGGTCAGTAACCTTGCTGGAAACGTGATGAGAAAGTCTGCTTTCAACTAAAATTTTTTCTTAGGTTGATATTAGTAAGCATTTTATCTTTATTTTTCCAGTATAACTATTTCTGACTTTTATGCCTCATTATTTATACTCACTTATAATCTCTCTCTTTGTAGTTAATAAACTTGTTTTATTGTTTTATCTCATTCAGTGTGTTTAAGTTTAAGTGTCTGGGTAGCTCTAGTTAAGAAAATAAATTGGCATGTTGTTCTCTTGGAGGAATTTGTACTGTTCAGGAGAGGGCTGCGCAGAACAGGACATAGACTTCTGGGGGGGAAATCCAGGACTGGGGATCTGTTGGGGTCACCTTTCAGGATAACCAAGGCTAGTGAGAGCCAGGGTGTAACTAGCAGGCTGCAGTTACACACAGACACTCAGGGGGTGGCTTGCATGCTGGAAGGTTGCTTGTGAACGGTCAAGTTGGAACCTACTTCATCAAGGAATTGTAAGGCACCCAAGCTTGCAGGATAGGGGTGACTCAGCTCCCCGCCTCCCCTCCTGCCACACACTAGTCTGGATTGTGCCTGGGTATGTCACAATGAAAACCATTTTAAGAATTTTGGTGCAAGGGAGGTTGAGGGCAAAGACAATGTCAAATTGCTTGGGTGAGTTAAGTCTTGAGAGTTATGCTCAGCTTTTTTGTTTGGTTGATTAGATTTTTTTTTGTTAATATAGAAGGGACTATAGTTTAAGTCACCTTGAAATCTCATTCTTACACATTCTGCCTTAGGTCAATAGAGTCTGGTATTTGCATGTTAATACAGCAGATGAATACCTGATTTAAGGATAGTATAAGATACCTGTAAGAACCCAACAATTAAGGCTTTAAGATAAGGTTCAATTGTCATGTGGCTCTATAACTCAAAGAACAAAAGGGGCTTCTATTAATGGAGAAATTCCATTTATAGGAGAAAGCATAAACATTACAGTTAGGGAGCTGATTAGATTTTAGATGGTAAAGATGAAGGTGATAGGAGTGGGAAAGAAAATTTATAACACCATGTAACACTTATAAACCCAATTAAAGAAATGAACATCCCATCAGATAACAATCTTGGTTATATAAATTCCACTTTGGCAGAAAAAGAATTTGTTTTGTGGGATTTAGAGGTCTGGAAACTTTCTATGCACTGTGATATTTACTGCTATGGTGTTGTTGCATTGTAGATTAACTATGTGGGCTTCATATAAGAACATATTTTTAAAGAGACATTCACCAGCAAAAATATACACAACACAGGTGCCAGCAAGAAGATGCACATGCAAAATGTATGATAGTACATGCCACACAGGTAGTTGTGTTTGCAAACAGGTGATTGTATGTGCAATTAAATGTTTTCTGAAGAACTGCATATTTTATCCTGCGTTTACTTGTTGTGCCCATGGGCACCTGTTTTGCAAGAACAATTTAGTCACTTCTTTGCAAATATGATCTCTATAGTCATTGTCATACCTCATTTTACTAATGCATTATGTACAGAGACAGATTTAGATGAGGAAGGCCCCATGAGACTCTTGATCCAAGAATGCACAGCATTATGATGTTGCTAGCTTGATTATATTGACATCTTATCTTGGGAGAAAATGGTTTTGTAAGCATCCTCTACTGCAAACTTGTCAGAATTGTTTCCTCCTGGATTGCTTTATATATCTAAAATCTGAAACACAAAAATGTACATTCATCATATTTTGGAGCTCCTCTTAACTTAGCAAACCTTGAATACAGGTTTGATAGTCCCTAAGGCCATATCTGACTGTGAATTAGCTTTACACAGCCTAAAATAATTCACCTATTTTGATGTGTCATCCTGTTTCAGTACTGCCATATTCTTACAAGAGTGGGTGGATACATGGAAACCCTCTCTCAACAGATGTACAGACTGAGAGCCATAGCCTGTACTCCTAAGGCAGGCAAAAGATACTGAAGTCAATGAGAGTTTTATGGGAGTTTTGCCTGCATCAGGGATAACTAAGTGGGCTCAAAGGGGAGGCAGATGGACTTTAAAGAGAAAGAACATGAAAAATTGCCCTCAAGTTAGTAACCATGTAGGTTGATAGCTGCCAGTCTGATCGAATAGTTCTATTTTTATATCATTTTGGGGATTAATAAAAAGAATAGCAGAATGTCAGCATGTGAGCTACAAATGAACATAAAAACTGCCATACAGGGTTAGACCAAAGGTCCATCTAGCCCAGTATCCTGTCTTCCAACAGTGGCCAATGTCAGATGCTCCAGAGGGAATGAACAGAACTGGTAATCATCAAGTGATCCATCCCGTCGCCCATTCCCAGCTTCTGGCAAATACAAGCTAGGAACACCCTAACAGCTACTGATGGACCTATCCTCCATTAACTTATCTAGTTCTTTTGTGAACCCTTTGGCCTTCACAACATCCTGTGGCAAGGAGCTCTACAGATTGACTGTGCATTGTGTGAAGAAATACTTCCTTTTATTTGTTTTAAACCTGCTGCCTATTAATTTCATTTGATGACCCCTAGTTCTTGTGTTATGAGATGGAGCAAATAACACTTCCTTGTTTACTTTCTTCATACCAGTCATGACTGTATAGACTCTATCATATTCCCCCCTTAGTTGTCTCTATTCCAACCTGAAAAGTCCCAGTCTTATTAATCTCTTCTCATATCGAAGCTGTTCCATAACCCTAACCAGAGAGTTATTTTAGGGTATCAAAATCTTTCTGTGATCATCTTAAAAAACTTTTGAGATCAATTCTCACCTTGCCAGTAAAAGGTGATTGCAATTTTCTCTCCCTGCAGAAGCAGTGGCAGCTACGCTCCAAAGGGGAGATGCAGCCTGGGGAGAGGGCAGCAGTGTCTGACCAGAGCTTCCAAATGAGTGCACCTCTCTGGCACTTTGGCTATGCCCTCTTCCTAGGTAACAGCTCCCTGAAGCTGTTCTGGCCAGCTCCAGTCTCCATGGTGAAGTAGGGATTATTAATATCTGATGAGAGTAGGATCCAGAGGCATATCTAAGATCATGACCACACTGTACAAGGCATTGCACACACATATTATAAAAAACATTACCTGCCCCAAAGAGATTACAGTCTAAAACAAAGACAGTATGATTACCTCCCTTTTACAGATGGGGACCTGAGGCTCAGAGAGAATGACTGATGTGTCCAATGTCAAACAAGAAGTTAGTTGCAGAGCAGGGAATTGACCTCAGATATCCTGAGTCCCTGTCCTATGCTTTAACACCACCACCCTCCTTCCTCTCAATTATGGAGAATTAGCTCACATGCTGTACATCTTACCTCAGTGTGTTACATAGCTGTAGCTACACCACTATGAATTTTCTTAATGTCATCAGGGACAGAGAAGTTGTGTTGGGTAAGGAGCACTGTAAAACCACCAGCACTGGATTCTGATGGAAAATAACTGACCCCGTTGTCACCCTTCTTGAGGCAGATTAGAGCTGGTCAGATAATGAGTTTAGAAAAAAACAAAACTATCTGGCTGAAAACAATTGCCCCCCACCCCCAAAATGTCAAAAATTTCTGCAGGAAGTAGACAGGGAATAACAAATGATGCTTCTGAGTATTTAATCATCCCACTGATTTATATGAACTATCCATCATACATAAAGGGTAAAATTCAATTCAGGGTAAAGGGACTGAGATGAATATCATCCATAATAAATAAGACATTATTGGGGTTTTAGTTAATGTCTTTGTCTTCCAAATGCCCTGGGCTTTCACTATTATAGAGGCTGCAAATTCAGGTGCACAGAACATTGGTCTAGGATAAGGAAACCTGGGTTCTCTTCCTGTGTCTACTGCTGACCTGCTATTTGACTGTAGGCAAGTTATTTCATCTCTCTTTCACATTATTTTCCCTCTCACCTTTTGACTGTCTTGATTATTTGGATAGTAAATTCTTCAGGACAGGGACTGTTTATTTTATGTGTATGTACGGCACCTAGCACAATGAGGCCCTCCTCTCATTTGGGGCCTGTAGGCCCTACTGTAACACTAACACTAAATAATTATAATAAATAAATAAATAAAGATTCCTACATCAGATACAAGATTAGAACAGACTATTTCATACATGCACCTGAGAGCATCCTATTTAGCAAACAGCTATAACAGTGGTGATTTCCATCTCTTTACAGTTAAAGGGAAGATGGTCACTAGCACTCAAAGAAAAGTCATATAAATACATGTCTGCTCAGCATGATAAATAAAGATTTTTACTGATTATACATTTACATATTGACACACAGAGCCAAATTCTCCTGCCTGAGGTTGCAGTGGTGTACAAGAGAGGAGAATTTGGCTGTTTTTATTTTTTAGAAACAGCCAGACCAGGGCATTGATTTGCAACTACCTTTTACATTTGTTTGGCCCACACTGTGTCTTCATATACACTGCTCTGAGAATCAGCAATGCTACAAAAATCATAAGTGTCTATATAAATAAAATTCCTACCTGGAGTTAGTCTTCCAAAAATAGACTCCCATCATGATGGTACCAATAAAATAACAGTTTTGGTTGCTAACTTATCATCAAGCAAGAAGTGGGGGATGAAATGTGAAAATATGAAATCACACAAATGATGCCTGAGTTTCTTATGCCTGCTGCTCTTGTGTTATATGCTAAGATTGTTAAAGGATTTCTGTTATTTATAACAGACATTTTTCCAGTAATATTTTTTTCTATTAATAAAATCAGTAATTAAGGGTTACATTTTCACAAGCACCTAAATGACTTAGAAGACCATGTCTTATTGAATTTCAAGTGTCTAAGGCCCAGATTTGTAAAGGTATTTAGACAGCTAATTCCAATTGAAATCAATCAGAATTAGACCTTAAAAAATACCTTAAAAAACTGGGCCAAAGAATTAAATCCCTTTTGAAAATAGGGCTGGAGAACCTAAGTCACTGAGGTGCTTTTGAAAATTTTACCCTAACTCACAATTGTTCATATAGTCAAATGTTTATTTGCATCTAATACAATAAATCCCTGTGCTTTGTTGAGACTCTGTACCCAATATATTTAATTTTTAAATAATCATTCTGTGTAATTATCAATGCGTTTCTAACAGATTCATCAAACAATATCAACTCCCTCAGGTGGTCAGAAATAAGAACAGGATGGCAAAAAATAAAAGGGAAGAAATACTTATTACACCATCTAGTCTGTTGCCATTTCAGTGGAGGAGGATTGTTGTTCCTACCATACATTTTCCAGGGTTTTTTGCCCACAAAGAGTGAATCTAAAGTAAATATTCATATGAACCTTTGAAAAGTGATTATTATTTAGCATTTGTATTACTGTAGCTTTTAGGAGCCCCAGTTACAGACTAGGACCCCATTGTGCAAGATGCTGTTCACACAGAGAATAAAAAGAAAGTCCTTGCTCCAAAGAGCTGACAGTCTGAATGATATCTCCCAGTTATGTATACATCTAATAAAATCTGACCCAGAACATTTTATATGTTTAAAAAAAAGCAAAGTTTAAAAAAGTCAGTTCAGTCATAAAATGATAGGAGCAAATTCTGCTCAGAATTACGTGCCAGGTTAATTTGGATTAACTCCCTCATCTGAAGTCAATGGAGTTGCAATACAAGTGAGAGCAGGATTTAGATTAATATTTATAAACATTTATATTTTAGATACGGTTAGTTGTTACAATGTTCAAGTTGTTACAATGTTCAAGAAAGCCAACATAGAGTTCCCTTTCCAATTCAGAGCATGCAGGGCAGAATCCGTCCTGGGCACTTGACGTAGGAACAGGAGGAGGAATGAGGAAACCAATGAAACTATGGCTTCCTGTGGGCCAATCTATGCCTAGGTGTTTCTCCAATTTAGGGATCATATGCCAGGTAAGAATTATTTGAGTGCAGCTGTGTTCTGCCACACCCCTCTATGCCCTGCCCTCAATACACCCACTATGTCGGAATGAAAGGGCAGGACACATTAGCACAGCAGTTGGCTATGCCAGCTTTACACCAGTTCAGAGCTTCCTGCTAGGGGTAATGTCAGCTGGCCAACTACAGCAGCCTGTGGGGCAGCCTATTCGACTTAGATATTGTCAGCAATAAAGAGATTACATATGATTTTAGAAATAAATAACTATGAAGCCACAGATCTTGTTTCTACTCACACTCACATGGACACTTCAGATTCAGCACATTTCTGGAAAGAGTGATACAATATTTACAAAGTTTGGAAATGGGTGGAATATTCACTTTAATGAGAACCCCCAAGTCACCCTGTTATGTTGCCAGACGCAACAGCAGATCAGTGCTGGTGCCGATAATGGTTGTGGAGTCACTGTCTGAGCTATAGCCTTGCTAAAACAAGCATCCTATGCTCCTGTCCCAGTGTTAGTGCTTTGGCCAGCTCTTCCCTGGGAACCATTACAAATAAACTCAAGAGCTTGGCACTCTTTCCCCCAAGCTAAGCTTTTCTCTTTTGCCTCCACAGTGGGTTTTCATTTCACACTCCACTGCCTCCCTGATAATAAGAAATCAAATCATCTAGACCACCAAGCAGATGGTGATTATTCCTTGACGTAACCTTCAAGCAGTTAAACAAATTCACAAGCCAAGGTTTACTTGGTTATGTTTCCTCCCATTCCACTCTCTTGTGGGGGTAAATTTTCAAACTTCAAAACCAAACATGGAAATCCTGATATCCTGCCTGATAAATTCTTTTGTAAGGCCTCAACCTAGTAAGATACATAAGCATGCGTCTAACTTTAAGGACATGAGCATTCACACTGATTTCAATGGGATTTAAATAAATTGTTCAGTGCTATGGTGAATAGCAACAGACGTCAGCACATACCTGAAGTTAAGCCTGTACTTAAGTGCTTTGCTAAATTAAGGCCTAATATGGGAATTGAGGATGTCCACATCTCTCAGGAGATGTTCAGCCCCTTGCTTGATCAGTTTCTACTTTCTGCATAGTAACTCTTGTTATATGTAACTCTGTACTTCAGATTCCTGGTTACTCAGTGGCAGAACAAACTTTGCCAAGATGAAGAAAATTAATTTGGGTGAATGAGTCAAGAAAATGGTAAGGACATACAGAGATTTTCTCCTGTAAGTCACTGATTTAAATGCAGCTCAGATCAATAGTCATAGAACCATAAGGTTAGAAAGGACTGTAAGGGTTATCTAGTCTAAGCCCTTGCCAAAATGCAGGATTTGTTGTGTCTAAACCATCCAAAACAGATGACTGGAAATTATTAGAATTTGATGGCTCTTTATGCTCTTAGTGAAATGAGTTGGTGGTTTCAGTCCATTTCACAACAGTGAAATGATCACACTGTTAAAAAAATACTACCAGTTGGTCCCCTTTTTGGAAGTCTCAGCAGAGAGGCCATGGCTTGAATGAGCAATAACACTCTCTTCTAGAAGTGGTATTTCCAGGGTTGATGTACATAGGTGAGCAACATGGAAGAAAGTCCCTGCTATAGCTGCTTGTGCTAGACAGTTTCTACAGATAAATAAAATGTCATTCTCCCATACTATCAATCCAGCATCTTTCATAAAGAGTTGGGGGAAAATAGGTAAGATTTTTCCAAAAGAAATTTCAGATCAATCTATCCCATCTCTATATCATCTTCTACATAATTCTTCATATTCTCTGCAGGTCAAGATTCATATCAAATTTCCATTAAGCAATACTTGTCATAAACGAAACCCAGAGTGTGTCCACACAAAAAGCAAGGCTTAGCAAATTCCAGCCCGAGGTCATCCTTTAAAACTGTGTTCACAGCAACCTTTGCTTGATTTTTCATTCAATTCTGATTTAACCATGTAACTAAAACATTTACGAACCACAAATTTAATCACTAACCACGAAAAAGACAATATACTCAGTGAGTGAAGCAAACATATAAGCCAAGCCATATGAAACAACCAACAGAAAACCAAATATGCAATTACTGAAAAAATGGATCCACTGGGGTCTGGATCAGTAATATGATATGCATTCACTTTCAAGGTCTAGAAAGTACAGCAGGCTTAACCTCTCCAGCACTCCAAGTAACTGTTGCAATGGCTGGCAGACTTAGTACTTATAAGATACTTTTCATTCATAGGCCTCTGAAGGTTTTACCAAGGTGTATAAGTATTATCATCCCAATTTTAAAGAGACAGACTTCGATGAGACCCAGGAAAATGAAAGGCAACATTTTCAAAGTTCGATTGATTTTCGATGCCCATCTAAAACACCTTTCGCCCAATTTTCCAGAGGGCTGAGCACCCACTAAAACAAAAGAAGTCAATGCGAGTTGCAGGAGCTCAGTACATCTGAAAAGCAGGCCCCTGCTATCACAAGCTGAACATTCAAAAACTCAGGTCCCCGAACTCAGAAGCCACTTTTGAAAAATGTAGCTTAAATGCCTTGATCAAGATTAGGCAGCAAATCACAGGTGGAACTAATGTGCTAGTTAAACCAACCTCTCTTTGTCAGAGACTGTGGGGGAACAGGGCAGAGCAAGAGTGGAGAAGAAGGTGACACAAAGGGATTTCATTACCTCAGGCGTTTCACGTCTATCATAAACTGTCTGTGTGAGGTATTTTAATTGGCCAGTTGGTTTTTGTTTTTCTTAAAGGGCACATGACTACTGATTGCATCTCTGGGCAGGAATGGACAGAAAAGAAAGACAATGACTGCAGAACTGACTGAATATTTAATAAAATAAATGAGAATAAAATAATATGCAAATCAATACACCAAAATAAGGTAATAGAGTAATAAAACACCATCAAATATATGTTCAAGTGAGATAGGACTATAAATAGTTAAAAGTTAAAATATTTTTCATCACCACTCTCCCTGTCACTCTTCTTTTTTCAGTGTTTTTTTCCTAAATGGTTTGTCCCATTTTTAAAATAGTCTATTTACATTTGGTTTTAAATTGAAATAAAGACTTTGGATAAATACCACAACCTAACCAGTAATCAAAGGGCAAAGGGCCATGAACTCAGTAACCAAAAATGTACTGGCTAGTTATCATAAATGGGCCAAAACAGGCAACAGAAAGGAAACTGTATAATAAATAAAACAAGTAAAGCCAAACAAGCCATAGAACTAGAAAAACACATATCGGTCATCCCCCTGACCACTTTGCTTGTACACTGTATCTCTTTCATCTGTTTTTTGTCAATTTATACTTTAAACTTTTTGAGGCAGGAACCACAAGTCCTTTATGTGTCTGTACAGCACTTTACATATTTTGGCTGCTACTGCAATGTAAACAGTATAAATATTTTTAAAGGACCTGCTACTGTCCAGAAAAACCTCCAGTTTGGTGGGTGTATTGATTCTTATGCACTCTGTATTCTGGGAATCATGCAGACTGTAAGAGATTGTGCAGATAAAAAAAAATATTTACTTTGATAATCCTACATAGCAGTCCTTATGTTTTGTCTCATATAGAATTCAGGTCAAGTCTCATTGTTCATCTTACACCGATGCAGAAGTCCAGTCTTAAAGCAAGATTGCTCTGTACAGTGTAGTAGACCTGTTATATGATATTACTATATAACAGTAGTGCCTCGCTACCTTTCTTTGTTATAAAACTAACACTCATTATCCACACATTTCACTGGCTCCTGGGAAAAGTATTACAGAGAAACCAGACTGTACATTTTCATGGTATGTATGTACTTGAGGTCTTGTTAAGCAGGGTAAATACAGTGTATTTTCACTCACCAGCATCACACTTAAAGCAGGGGGCAAATTTTCATTCCCACCATGTTTTCAAATAATTTATAAATAGAAAATAATCAACAGGGAAATTAATAATGGGTCCTTTCATCTTTAGATCTCAAGTTCAAATGAAGCCATCTCAGTAGTTGCTGAAATACTGTCTGAAACCACTTTTGTGATCAGTGTGTAAGAAACAGGTAGCATTACTAAAAGCACCATCACAGCAAGCAGTAATATGCACCCTTGCTGATGGTCTCAGAAGAGAGGCCAAGAATTAAATGGTCAGGGAGACTATACTATGCTCTAACTTCAATGGGGAATGATGGTGGAGATGTTTTTATTGGTGCTGCCTGTGGCCGTGACTGTTGTGTGGATAGAAGACTTCTGTTTCCGGTTCTCAATCCTGCATTAGCATTCTGATTTCAATCATGCAAGGTTCTGAGCAGGTCGGCCCTGTCCCAGCAAATCACATGAGCACATGCTTTACATTATACGTGGGAGTAGCCCCAACGAAGTCAACTTTGAAGAGAAAAACAAATCTTGCAAAGCTAACTTTAAATAACAAGCAGCACCACTGCAAGCTAAAGTAATCATCTCACATGGAATCAAAGAATCAAGTAATTTACATCTGTGGGGGAGGGGGGGAGATTTTCAAAGGTTCCTAAGGGAGTCAGGTGCCCAATTTCAACCGTAATTCAATGGGTTTGGGTACCTGACTAATTTAGGCTCCTTTGAAACACTCCCAGCTTAATATTTTTCAGAACTAGCTCTTTTAGATATATAAATTCTGCATTAAAAACTATCTGGGCAAGACACTCTTAAACACATGTTGTATTATCTGAGAACTACTATGGGATTATATAACTAAGGCCAGAAAATGCCACTCTGAGATCACTTACAACCAAGAAAATCTACAGCCAAAGGTTCTGTCAAAATTGCCCTGCTAATATTCCCCGGACATCCATTTCCAGGCACTTTTAGCCACTATAAGCAAATGTCTGACCATTGATATCAACAGTTACAGACAAACATAGAAAAGAGGCCATCTTTTAAGTAGCCACCACTACCAGAAGCAAAGCTACATGCATATGTGCCCAACAGATAAGAAATGGTAGCAGCACCGGGACAAGCAAAGCCAATAAAGTATTTTAGTGGTTCTGTACTTTTTGACCATTCTGAGCTATACTGTATTTCAAATAATTATCTTCAAGTAAAATATAGACACAATTTAGCAGCTGTGGCAAATGCAAAACTGTGTGTATTGTGAACTTACAAAGCAAACAAGAAAAAAACTTTAATTTGAGTCACACAGTCCTTTTGAGGGGAATGTTAATTTCGAAGATCTAGTTCAGAAGAATAATTGTTTCCATTTGTTACATTGTCTGGATGATTTTCACATAACTGTTCTTATCATCCATTGACAAACCCACTGGAAGAAACAAATTGCCATACTACTACAACAACATATTTGCAGCAAACAATATCAAATCCAAATAAGCTGTACTTCTATGGTCAGTTTTCCTACCTAACTCCAGAAATATTATGCCTGACTCATAGAAGTGTGCCACATTTGTGTTTATTGACTGGATAGACTTTAATAAAAGGGCACAACAATTCACTCTGAACTATACACATGCCTATTGTGTTAAGATCCAATGCAGGAATCATCTTGCCTACTGAAACTGAAGTCCTTCTCAGAGGATTCCTGTACAGTGTGCTGTTTTGTAAAGTTTAATTATAGCGGCTCCCTCTCATATTGCTAGAGTTACCTCTTGTCAGCATTCCTGTGATAAGCCCACTATGTTTTTACAGATGGTAATACATTAATATTTCAAAAGTTTGTTCTGGGCTAAAATTTTGTGCATCAAATTTTTTCATGGTGATGGGTGTTACTGAATTTTAGTTTATTTTTTTGTCTTTAGTTAGTTTACCAGAAAGCAAATGGCTTCTGAGTTTGCCTGAATTAGCTTTTGTAAGTTGTTTATCAATAGTATAAACAAATATGTACATTTGTGTATACTTAAATTCTGTGGCTACATTACTACCCTTAGAAAAATAACTTCTGTGAGTAGTGACATATTTTTTCATCACAACTTTAGAGCAAATATGCTATGCAGGGTTGTAGCACAATTGTAAGACTTGTAAGAGTTGTGGGGGTGGGCTACTCATGTCTCCCTCCCCTCAGCCATACGGGATTGGGCCAAAAGCAATCTGATGAAGTTCAACAAGGACAAGTGCAGAGTCCTGCACTTAGGAAGGAAGAATTCCATGCACTGCTACAGACAAGGAACTGACTGGTTAAGCAGCAGTTCTGCAGAAAAGGACCTGGGGATTACAGTGGACCAGAAGCTGGATATGAGTCAGCAGTGTGCCCTTATTGCCAAGAAGGCCAACGGCATATTGTGCTGTATTAATAGGAGCATTGCCTGCAGATCAAGAGAAGTGATTATTCCCCTTTACTCGGCACTGGTGAGGCCAACCTGGAGTATTGTGTCCAGTTTTGGTCCCCCCACTACAGAAGGGATGTGGATAAATTGGAGGGAGTCCAGCGGAGGGCAACAAAAATGATTAGGGGGCTGGGGCACATGACTTAGGAGGAGAGGCTGAGGGAACTGGGCTTATTTAGTCTACAGAAGAGAAGAGTGTGGGGAGATTTGATAGCAGCCTTCAACTACCTGAAGGGGGGTTCCAAAGAGGATGGAGCTCAGCTGTCCTCAGTGGGAACAGATGACCGAACAAGGAGCAATGGCCTCAAGTTGTAGTGTGGGAGGTCTAGGTTGGATATTAAGAAACACTATTTCAATAGGAGCACTGGAATGGCTTACCTAGGGAAGTGGTGGAATCTCCATTCTTAGGGGTGTTTAAGGCCTGGCTTGACAAAACCCTGGCTAGGATAATTTAGTGGGTGTTGGTCCTGCTTTGAGCAGGGGATTGAACTAGATGACCTCCTGAGGTTTCTTCCAACCCTAATATTCTATGATTCTATCATAATGTAGAATGACAAAGATCAGTGACTAATGGATTGATGAGCAACTAATGCTAATAATTAAAGTGATTTGTAATTACATGGCACATAACATCAAGAACAATCCCAAAGTGAGTTGCACACTGTTTTATGAACCAATGAATCAAACCTTCGCTAAATGAAGTTACTAGTCAAATTCCTAATGACCTTGGTCAGAGCAGGATTGTGCTGTATATTAAGTGCTCACCATTAAAAAGGTAAATATTAACCAAGCGTTATCACACAGTGAATGTGAAAGATACTGCAGCTGTTCCATATTCTAAGTACAGGGAAATACTGCTGCAGCTCAGATATCCCTGGGTAGTAACAACTTTTTAACCATGACCAGTATTCACACAGATGTGTCTTGCTGCATGCTTTGAAGGTCAGCAAATTGGGGCTATTTGGGACCAAGTTCCTAAATTAGGTACCCTCACAGAGAATATGTGGTCAGGGAAATCAACTTCAGCACACAGTGAGAGAGGCACTCTTTTAGGTTGGATCCCCCACCTATAAAGGTAAAAAATAACCTCTTAAAGTTATTAGACTGGTATCATGTGCTTGCAATGAGATATGCTGCATGACAAATGCAGTGTCCTAGATGCAGCTTCTGAATTGATTTAAGGTGTAGCCTCATATAGCGTGTGCCATTAAGAACATAAGAACAACCATACTGAGTCAGACCAATGGTCCAGGTAGCCCAGTATCCTGTCTTCCAACAGTGGCCAATGCCAGGTACTTCAGAAGGAACAAATAGAACAGGAAATCATCGTGTGATCTATCCACTGTCATCTGCTCCCAGCTTCTGGCAATCAAACACTAGGGACACCCAGAGCATGGGGTTGCATCTGATCATGTTGGCTAATAGCCATTATTGGACCTATCTTCTATTAACTTAGCTAGGTCTTTGTTGAACCCCATTTGACCTTCACAATATCCACTGGCAACAAGTTCCAAAGGTTGTCTAATTGTCTAATATAGAGGTGACAAAAGGAGTGAATCACAGAAGAGAGCTCCACATCTGAGAAAAAGGAAAGAACCTTCTATCCACACTTTGATGAGAAATAGCTGGATTAGTCACTGATACCCCTTGGTCATTTAAAAGCATTTGGGAATCTAACAAGCCCCTCCAAAATGCAAAGTTTTGTAAAAAAAGTAATGGTCAGGAAGATACTCTACCACCTGCATGGAGAGGATTCATAGATTCCAAGATCATTGTGTCATCTAGTCAGACCTCCCATATAACACAGGCCATAGAACTTCCCCAAAATAAAATAATAATAAAAATAAAAATAAATAATAATATCTTCATTTAAAAATTGTCAGTGATGGAGAATCCACCATGACTTGGTAAATTGTTCCAATGGTTAGTTACCCTCACTGTCAAAAATTTATGGCTAATTTCCTGTCTGAATTTGCTTAGATTCAACTTTCAACCATTGGATACTGTTATACCTTTCTCTGCTAGATTGAAGAGCCCATTATCAAATATTTCCTCCCTGTAGGTACTTATAGACTGATCAAGTCACCCTGTAACCTTCTCTTTGTTAAGTTAGATAGATTGAGCTCTGTGATTGTAAATACTATAAACATATAAAGTATGTTTTCCAATCCTTTAATAAATTTCATGGCTCTTCTTTGAACCCTCTCCAATTTATCAACATCCTTGAGACAAAAAGAAAAGGAGTACTTGTGGCACCTTAGAGACTAACAAATTTATTAGAGCATAAGCTTTCGTGAGCTACAGCTCACTTCATCGGATGCATTTGGTGGAAAAAACAGAGGAGAGATTTATATACACACACACAGAGAACATGAAACAATGGGTTTAGATCATAGACCTAAGAGTGGCTATACTTCAACAAAAAAGCTTCAAAAACAGACTCCAAGGAGAGACTGCTGAATTGGAATTAATTTGCAAACTGGATACAATTAACTTAGGCTTGAATAGAGACTGGGAATGGATGAGTCATTACACAAAGTAAAACTATTTCCCCATGGTATTTCTCCCTCCCACCCCACCCCCCACTGTTCCTCTGATATTCTTGTTAACTGCTGGAATTAGCCTACCTTGCTTGTCATCATGAAAGGTTTTCCTCCTTTCCCCCCCCCCCCCGCTGCTGGTGATGGCTTATCTTAAGTGATCACTCTCCTTACAGTGTGTATGATAAACCCATTGTTTCATGTTCTCTGTGTGTGTGTATATAAATCTCTCCTCTGTTTTTTCCACCAAATGCATCCGATGAAGTGAGCTGTAGCTCACGAAAGCTTATGCTCTAATAAATTTGTTAGTCTCTAAGGTGCCACAAGTACTCCTTTTCTTTTTGCAAATACAGACTAACATGGCTGCTACTCTAAATCCTTGAGACAGTCTTCCAGCAGCAGCTTCACTAGTACCAAATACAGAGGTACTATATCCTCCATCTTCCTATTCAAGACTCCTTTGTTTATGCATCCAAGGATTGCATTAATCCTTTTGGTAACAGTGTTTCACAGGAAGCTCAAATTCACAGAGTTACTGTTTCCCAGGATAGAGTTCCCCATCCTGTAAGTATGGCCTACATTCTATGTTCATAAATGTATATGTGATGTTGTGCTCATAATGCTTTATGGAAATATGCTTATAAAAGTAAATATGACATAACTGGAATATGTTTTATGCTAGATATGCCATGTAACATATTTTTGCAAAGGTAATGATCTACTGGATATATTCATCCTATTTGTATGCATGTATTCTTTTTGTATTTGAAGTTATGAATATTGGCTATGTACTTGTTTAATTTTAAGTAGTCTCAGTGAAGCAGTTGGTCAGCTTCCTGAGAAAAGATTATTCTCAGTAAGTGCCCAATCAAGAAACACTTAAGCTAACAATGAACTTGGAGATGCCAATCCACATCTGAGCTTTCCCAGGAATGTGGTCTGGCTGGTGAGGAACTCAGTCATGCGTGCACATGACTTGCCCATGTGACTCCAAAACTCCATCTTGGAGCTGGATTCTGCATAGGAGAGAGCAGAGGGTCTCTACCCACAAGAGAAAGTCTATTTAAGCCCCTCGGAGACCCCTCCATTTTGTCTTCAGCTGGCTCAAAAGGTAGCCTCTCCACTCCTAAATGATACCTGAAAGAAACTGGCACAAAGGACAGTAACCACAGGGGGTGTGAGTGATTGCTAGACCCAGACTAGAAGGAAGCTAGTCTGTAAAAGATGCTTACTGGAACATCTCTGAGGGTGAGGTTTCATCTGTAATCACTTTCTTACTGTATTAGGTTTAGACTCTTGTGTTTTATTTTGTTTTGATTGGTAATTCACTTTGTTCTGTCTGTTATTACTTGGAACCACTTAAATCCTACTTTTTGTATTTAATAAAATCACTTTTATTTATTAATTAACCCAGAGTATGTATTAATATGGGGGGGGGGCAAATAGCTGTGCATATCTCTCTATCAGTGTTATAGAGGGCAAACAATTTATGAATTTATCCTGTATAAACTTTATACAAGGTAAAATGGACTTCTTAAGCTGTTTTCAGTTAAACCTGCAACTTTCAGGGGACATGGTTCAGACCTGGGTCTGTGTTTGTAGCAGGCTAGCATGTCTGGCTCAAACAAAGCAAGGTTCTGAAGTCCTGAGCTGCCAGGGAAAATGGGCTCAGAGGTAGTCTCAGCACATCAGTTGGCAGTGCCCAAGGGGTTTCTGTGATCCAACCCGTCACAGTATACATCTAGATTTGGCTGTATTAAAATGCTACTGTTTCTTTGCACTCACCATTCCAAGTGACCCGGATCACACTGTATCAGTGACCTACCCTCTTCATTATTTACTACTCCCCCAATTTTTGTGTCATCTGCAAACTTTATCAGTGATGATTTTATGTTTTGTTTCAGGTCATTGATAAAAAACATTAAATAACATAGGGCCAAGAACAAACCCCTGTGGGACATTACTGGAAATACACCCACGTGATGACAATTGCCGTTTACAATTACTTTTTTTGAGATATATCAGTTAGCCAGTTTTTAATTGATTTAAAGTGTACCTTGTTAATTTTCCATTGTTCTAGTTGCTGAATCAAAATATTATGTGATAACAAGTCAAATGCCTTAGAGAAGTCTAAGTATATTCCATCAACACCAGTACCTTTATCAACCAAATTCATAATCTCATAAAAAAAGAGATATCAAGTTAGTCTGACAGGATTTATTTTCCGTAAACCCATGCTGATTTGCATTAATTACATTACCCTCCTTTAATTCTTTATTAATCAAGTTCCTTATCAGCTGCTCCATTATCTTGCCTGGATAGATGTCAGGTTGACAGGCCTATAATTAAGATGGAGATCAGCAGACTGGAACATCTAAGCCCACATCTCTTCCCACTCTCCTAATAGTCTCATGTGCAGTTGGAGCTAACAACATAGAACCTAGAGGTCTTAAGTTACATTCACTTCTCCCCCTCCCCAAAGGGAAGGTGGAATGGGGTGCGGGGAATAAGAGGAAAAGATAATAGCCCAAAATATTTTAATAGTTAATTTTCCATTAGAAAGGTGTGAAATGGCTCTCATCAATAGTTTAAAACCAGATAAACGTGCAAAGCCCCTTGCCTCAAGAAAAGGGATCAAATATATCAAATTCATGGAAGAGTCAAGCTCAATAGTGGGGAGAATGGGGTGAAAAATCCCCAAACCCAACTTTTATGGAAAAAAATCCTTCAAAGTCAGTTTTTGTCATAGAAATATTCTGGCGCATGGCTTCAGGTGGCACAAATAATGAAATAGATATCAGGTAAGTGAATGTAGCTACTCTATCACAGCAGCAGCATCTGGAGGTGTTAGGTGCATCCATTCACCATCAAGATGATAAAGAGGGCAGTCACATAAAAAATGGCATGCTCCTTGTTCCTCAGCTGTCCTGGATGCAACAGTGATGATACAAAAGGCAGAGTTGATTGTTGAGTCCAACTCAACACAATGGTGACTGAAGCCCCAGTATTCAGCAGATGCAAAAATTAGGCATTGGTACATCCATAACATTGCAATGCTAGTACATCATGCAAGCCCTCAGAGGAGTGCAACTCTCAACCGGATTTTGATACATGTCTTCTCAATGTGTTGTCGAAAGGACAGTGAACGTTTGAGCTTTATCCCCAGATAAGTAGTGTATAGTTCAAAAACAATTGGCTGATTGTTCAGAAGGACCTATAGCTGTCAAAGAGCTAACAAGCTGGCAAAATGGAAGCAAGATGACACTGTCTTTAGTGCACTTAGTTTAAGTTGCCACTTCAAAAAATAATACTTGGCCAAGTTAAGGTAACAGGCAGGACTCCAACTCCTCAAAGCTTCTTCTGGTTATTGCGAGGCAGATGTCATCAACATACACAAACTTAGTTGCTGTGATGGGAAGTAGGTCAGTCATATATATATTAAAGAGCATCTGAGCGAGTACAGATCCCTGGGGAAGTCCGTTGTTCACATGAAGTGGGCAACTTGAACCATCTCCACACCTGATGATCACTGTTCTGATAGAGATCATATGCATAATAAAATCTACAAGTTTCTTGTCTGGGACCAAGCAGTATAATTTTAGGGCTAATCCACATTGCCAAACTGTATCATATCTGACTAAAGTTCAACTCAAACAGTGCAAACTTTCTGTCCTGCCTCAAAGGTATCCTCAATAAAAGATATCAGTCTAATCACTTAATCCTCAGCACTATGGACCAGTAAGAATCCTGCCTGATAATGAAGTAACTGTGGGTTGATTAAAAGGCAACAGTTGCTTATGTACCTGTCTCTTGAGCAGCTTAAAAGTGATGCTGATCAGAGCGTTTGCATCATAGTTCTTTCGGTCATCCACCTGCCTTCCAAGCTTGATGAGGGCCTCTACATGTGACCTTCACCAGACCTTTGGAACTGTTCAGCATTCCAGACAAGAATTGTAGAATCTTTGCAGAAAGTCACAACAGTATTAGCTCATGTGATGCAGGAACTCCCCATGGATGTTGTCATGCCCAGGAGCCTTGTAAGGTTTTGAGAAAGAAATTGCTGATTCCAGTTCCTCCCTATTGAACAACTGGGATAAGTTGAAGTCAGTTGAGGTGGTTGACCAAATATTTCTGAGAGCAGATAATACCTTCTGATCATGATCTCTGTAAATGCTGGTTGGCTGCTGGCCATCAGGTGAGCTGCCACAGCATTTGTGGAGACAAGTTTGGGACATTCAGGGGTCTCCTCTGCTTGAAGGCAACAAAGAAGACCACAGATCCTACAGCTTGAGTACATGAAGTTCAGAGTTTCAACACATTTGTGCCTTTCCTGTCTCCTAACACTAAGATGTTCCATTAACATATTAATGACTTTTTTGTCCCCTCAGGCAAAGCAGACTTTCAGACTTTTTGATAGAGGTTGTCACATACATCATCCCAATAGGGGATATATGCCCTGTGAAATTACATGAAATCGACTTTCTAGCTGCACTTAGCAAACTCTCACAGAAGATCTTGTAAGCCAGGTTCACATTATAAGCCACATGCCATAACACCCTGGGCAGGAATGGTGTCCCTAGCCTGCGTCTGCCAGAAGCTGGGAATGGGCGACAGGGAATGGATCACTTGATAATTACCTGTTCTGTTCATTCTCTCTGGGACACCTGGCATTGGCCACTGTTGGAAGACAGGATACTGGGCTAGATGGACCTTTGGTCTGACCCAGTATGGCCGTTCTTATGTTCTTAGAACTATAAGGAGTCTCTCTGTTTCTTCTCTGAAGTGGTCTCATTTGGCATGCTGGATGTTCCATCTCTTGCATGTGTTCACTTCAGCCAGTCTGAGCTCTAGCTCTCCTATCACCATTAAAATATGTATGAAGTTTCAAGTATACTCAGACATGGAAAATGAAGCATCCAAAGAGAGGAAAACAAGAACTGGTGATGACTCAGTAGCTTGTAATTGAAAGTCCTTGATGGAATGTTTTTCTTGAAGCATTAAAATGTACATGAACATAGAAGCAGCTATCTGCTGAAGAATATCACACGTAGTGGTGGCGATCCCCTCCATGTTCAGCTGTAAGATTGTTAAAGTGTGGATGGCCAAGTTATCTGGATTCGCCTCTTCCATCCTGAGTGGTTAACAGAGAACACCAACATGAAAGCTCCTGACATGTCTCCCGTCACAGAAAGCATGACTATGACAAACATGCAGCTGTAGTGATGATGTACTCTCACAAAAGCACACACAGAGCACAGTTCTATTTCCATTGAACTCAATGAAGAATTTGCCTTTGACTTCAACAGGAGAAGGTTCATCTTCATAATATGATGCAGTCACACACAAATTTAAAAAGCCAAGAACTGCTCCATAATTACTACTCCACAGTTTTGCAGGTTTCTAGAAAAAGGACAAAATCTTGTGTGTCCTGATGGGATTGCACAAAAGTGATTCCTACCTTCAGAATATATCTTTCATCACTATCAAAGACCTAAATATAAAACAATAATGACTTAAAACCCAGAACACAATGGTTTAAATCCTATAACACCATATAAGAAACTGTTCTTAATTTCCCCTGTGGTTTTCTGTAATCTCTGACATTGCATTTACATTCTGTGTAGCTCTTCGATGTGTGACAGAATCCCAGCACAGCAATATAAAAGTAATATAATTCCGGAGGGTGATATTAGGCTACAAGGGCTCTCAAAGACAATACATTAGTTATTGATAATCTTTATGAATCATTGTATTGCTTTTTTATTACAATGTAGTTGAAACTGCTGTACAAGATGCACTTTTATTATTCTGTGCCCCTTTCACTTTCAAATGAATATTTTTCATATGGTTAAAAAACCCTTTTGCATGTGCCATTCTAAAGTTGCACTTCTAGTTTAGATCCCTATACAATTAATGTTAACATTTTTATTTCTTGCAGTTGAATCAGTTTGAAAATAAGAAATGTCAATTTTTTTCTCTCACATTTATCTTCCTTCTTCTTACTCTCTGTTACTTGATATTACTTTAATTTTTAAAAGGCCATTTGTTAAATACAAGAATATGTTAGTTAATAATTTAGTGCTCTCTCTAATTTGAATATTTATTATAACTTTCAATAAAATAAAATTAAGTTTGAAAAGATTGTCATAAACTGGTCTGAGGGCATAATTTTTGAGAATAAATTTCAAAGATGAACAATTCCAATTTCAATTTCTTTAAAAAGAAAGCAGATACAAAATGATTCTTTACCTCAGGGTACCTACAATACAGATTAAGTCCTAAAACGTAAGGTTCTAAATTGATAATTGCTGGTGGTGTAATTCTGACATCGCTTTTTACATTATAGGACAGATCTTCAACTGGTATGAACTGGCACAGATGTATTGACTTCAAGAAAGTTATATTGTTTGATACCAGCAGAGATCTGGCCTTATGCCTATCAGTGAATAGGATATCAAGATGCGGCAGATTATCCATTCAGGAAGAATAAGCTCATTCAGTCTGGATATCACTTTTGCTCCCCTTGCTATAACCCTAAGTACACAATGGCTCTGTTCCAACCCTTCCAGGTTTGTCCTTCAGCAGCACCCACAGTTAGTTAAAAATTCAACACAGGAAAGGCCTTGATGCAGATGAAAGGCCTGATTTTTCCCTGCCCTACAACTTTTCTAGTTTTTTGCATCTGCTCAAAGTAAATCCCAAGTTGGTGTAAAATGCTGCCAAATCTGAATAGCAGCATTTTACACCCAGTTGGCACAAGTGTAAATGACTAGACAAGGCAAAAGATAATAGAAAAACATACCCAGAGAGTGGCAGAGGAATTATGTTTAAAAAAAGGAATGGCCACCACCAGGGTTAGAACAGACAGAGCTATGCTATATTTACAAGAGAGTAACTTAACTCAGGTAGGACATACCACTAGTAGTAGCAGTCATACTTTGCTTGATGTTCGATCAGCCATTGTCATACTATATGTTGTGACAAAGTTCCTCCTCTACCTTGGTGGGTCTTGTGCTTATTGGCAGATTTGCTCGCCTCGGTGTCAAGGTTCCTTCCCCACTCTGAACTCTAGGGTACAGATGTGGGGACCTGCATGAAAGACCCCCTAAGCTTATTCTTACCAGCTTAGGTTAAAACTTCCCCAGAGTACAAACTTTTACCTTTTGTCCTTGAACCTTTATGCTGCC
This sequence comes from Dermochelys coriacea, assembly GCF_009764565.3. Lineage (NCBI taxonomy): Eukaryota > Metazoa > Chordata > Testudines > Dermochelyidae > Dermochelys > Dermochelys coriacea. The sequence goes on from NC_050068.2 coordinate 150,247,934, forward strand.
ACTACCAAGCATCTAATAAAAATAACAGGGGAAGTGCCCACTTGGAGACGTCTCCCCCCAAAAAATATCCCCCCAAGCACTGCACCCCCTTTCCTGGGGAAGGCTTGATAAAAATCCTCACCAATTTGCATAGATGAACACAGACCCAAACCCTTGGATCTTAAGAACAATGAAAAAAGCAATCAGGTTCTTAAAAGAGAATTTTAATTAAAGAAAAAATAAAAGAATCACCTCTGTAAAATCAGGATGCTAAATTACAGGGTAATCAGATTCAAAACATAGAGAATCCCTTTAGGCAAAACCTTAAGTTACAAAAAGACACAAAAACAGGAATATACATTCCATTCAGCACAACTTATTTTATCAGCCATTTAAACAAAACAGAATCTAACGTATATCTAACTAGATTGCTTACTAACTCTTTACAGGAGTTCTGACCTGCATTCCTGCTCTGGTCCCGGCAAAAGCATCACACAGATAGAGAGGACCCTCTGTGCCCTCCACCCCCCCTCCAGCTTTGAAAGTATCTTGTCTTGTCATTGGTCATTTTGGTCAATGCCAATGAGGTTATCTTCTGTTTTTGTGAATCCACAATCCAGGTCAACTCCTTCTGTATCTGACCAGGACTTGGGAGGTTTGGGGGGAACCTGAGCCCTCCCTCTACTCCGGGTTCCAGCCCATGGCCCTGTGTAATGCATCTGTCTAGAGTGCCTCCTGGAACAGCTGTGCGACAGCTACAACTCCCTGGGCTACTTCCCCATGGCCTCCTCCCAACACCTTCTTTATTCTCACCATAGGACCTTCCTCCTGGTGTCTGATAATGCTTGTACTTCTCAGTCCTCCAACAGTACGTGTTCTCACTCTCAACTCTTAGTGCCTCTTGCTCCCAGCTCCTCACACACACACACACCACAAACTGAAGTGAGCTCCTTTTTAAACCCAGGTGCCCTATTAGCCTGCCTTAATTGATTCTAGCAGCTTCTTGATTGGCTGCAGGTGTTCTAATCAGCCTGTCTGTCTTAATTGTTTCCAGAAGGTACCTGATTGTTCTGGAACCTTCCCTGTTACCTTACCCAGGGAAAAGGGACCTACTTAACCTGGGGCTAATATATCTGCCTTCTATCACTCTC